>NC_134410.1:130159026-130281526 GCF_038048845.1 Mixophyes fleayi | reverse complement strand
GATGTGACTCACTAAAAGTTTGACCATCAATCGTCTACATATTTTTTTAATTGCAACATTTTTGCGTTCCCTTATTGACCACTTCAACAGTGTTTCAGCAGGAAAACTTTATTAGGATTGTGTTAACGTTGTGCTTGGAAAAAGTGAGTCATTGGTCTCCAGTGATTAAAAATATACTGGAATAGACGGACAGATACCAGCCTACAAAAATATATATTTATTTTAAATCGAGAAGCAACTAAATATGGACAAATAGGCACAAAAAAAACCTACAACTTAGTGCCAACTTTAAAATAAATTATCTAAAAATATTATTTTCAAACCTAGATAGAAATGGAAATCTGGCTGGGTGCTCCGCTTTTATCCCTGTAGCAGAGACGCACGTTGGTAATCCCTCTGCGCCGTTACATCTTTGTCTTAGATCTTTGTACTTCGCTAGCCTTTGATATTCTCCTATTTAATATGATTTTAATCGGGGTGTAAACACGGTAAATGGCTTCAGAGAGAGACTTTCTTGTTCGGCCTGCAATAAATCACTTCACGTCATTATTAGGAGTGTAGATTAAAAGAATGCAGGGAAGTCTGTGCGTTACCAGTGGGATACACCTTTAGGCGTGTGTTACCGTGACAGGTGCTGCGGAAGGCGGTATTAACCCTGTGTGTGCTGGGAGGCATCGTATGAGTATTCCTTATTTTTTTGCACTGTATTTCCTGATAGGCCATTTTTTAATCCAACTGTTCTCATTAGTATTATTATTATTAATAATATCCTGGATTTACAAAGTGCTGTATATTGAGCGTACAGTGAGCTGAGACAAAGGGAAAGATTGTCCTGACCAAATGAGCTGACAATCTAAGAGGTGTTGGGAACAACGGATGCATAAAGTAGTGAAATAACAATTGTTGGAGAGAGTGCGGATGGTAATAACGAGAGTCGCTAGTAATAAAGTCGCCATAGGCGGCTGGCCGGACCTGGGGCACGGCTGTAAACGTCCTTCACCATTTAAGTAACCCTCCTGTTCTGGCGATAGAGAAGGCTTTTACTTTTGTGTTGCACAGACTCTTGATTTACATGCCAGGTTAAGGGCATCAAAGCTGAGTGCCCTCTCTGTGCACATGGCGAGTGATTGCGCTACAAGGCCATCGGCGTATCCCTGACTGTCTTGCTATTGTTGATACTCTTCTGCCCTGTGTTTGTTGAGTAACTGTCTGACGCTCTTTTTATCTGATTGTGGCTTGTGATTGGTCCCCCCCCTCCCCTGTTTTCGGACAGGGGGAAGAGACATATTATTAAAATATTTTCATGTGGTGCAGCTTTAAATGAATGTAGGACCTGGTCGCAAAGTAAAAGTTGGCAGGAATTTTCACTAGTCACATTTTCCGGTTGAGCTACACTGTAGCACAAATAGTGTTATTCCTCATTATAACGGACAGCTTTAAAAGGCAGAATGTGTCCCGGGCTGACACATAGGGTTAGATTTACTAAACGGCGGGTTTGAAAAAGTGGGGATGTTGCCTATAGCAACCAATCAGATTCTAGCTATCATTTTGTAGAAGGTACTAAATAAATGACAGCTAGAATCTGATTGGTTGCTATAGGTAACATCCCTACTTTTTCAAACCCGCAGCTTAGTAAATCTAGCCCATAAGCTTTATCTGCACAACATAAACGTGATGCAAGACCATATATTTTGCAATTACTAAGTTACCCTTAGGGGTAGAATTAGTCAGACTTCTAGCTATCATTTATCCGAAACATTTTAGAAAATTATAGCTTTAATCTGATTGGTTGTTACGAGCAACACTTCTACTTTTCCTTTGTAGAAGTTATAGTGAAAATTGATTAGCCTGTAACGCGGCTGTCTCTTCAGTCACGTACGGCTGTGCTCTCGTGTCTTTTCTTCGTGGCTTTCACTAGTATTTTATTTTACACCAAAGAAAAAAATAGTGACAATGATTTCTAAAATTATCTTATAAGTTCTCCTGTAGCTGGAACATTAATTCATACACAGGGACCAAACAATACTGGAATCCATCACTGGTTCTGTACAAATCTTTTTCCTTCTGTTCCCTCTCCGTCCTCCTCCCTTCAGTTTCTTCTAGAAATTCTCTTATTTAAATAAACAGCCTCTCTGGCCTCTATTAATCTGTTTCTATCCTATCACCTCCGCCCCGGTGTCCTCTACACTGGACATCACTGAGTGGAGGAACGAGTACTCTACAGAACCACATTTCAGCGCTCAGCGAAACATCTGGGACTTGTGTAATTAGTGCACCAGTTGTGTACACTTAGTAATTAGACCTCACTGCAAATGGCTAATATCTGAAGGCTGGTAATGATGGTGTTTAGCGAAACCTCAAATGGGAGACATAAGTGGCTGGTTTTTGACTCCTTTGAGAGGACAATGTAGACCCCTTATGTCCTAGACTGTCCATATGGCTGCTGGTGACGAGTCTTTCAAATCCCAGACTTTGATATTTTAACTCTGTCGCTGCCAAATTAGTAATTCATCGCTCTCAATGATAGGCCTTTGGTGATTGGTCCAGTTGATACAATGGATTTGTTTCCCTCAACTCGCTTTTTCTAAATTATTTTGTCTTTCCAAAAATTGTTGCCTTTCTTGCCTCTTTTTCGAAGAAAATAAGAGCATGAAAAAATAGGTCAGTTGTATCAGAAGGGCCTATTCTGTGTGAGAGGCCTGGGAAATGAATGTCAGTCAGCCCTAGTTGTGGGGTCTCTTAGTTATATGTCAACGTAAACGAAGGCGGCTCCACAAACTGTGAACTGTACTTCCTTTTAATTTGTCTGTTTATATACCAAGCGCATTTCTGGGGCACACTCGCTTACCGGACGCAACGTCGCAAAACGCGCTCTTGTCTGATTCCTTTGTGGCTTCGTCGGCCTGTACTGTGGTCCATGGTCACGTTTTATAGGCGAGCGTGAGACTTGAGTGACCTCTGACGCAGAAGGAGAAGTGATACTGAGCGCTGGCTTAGTGCCTCTAACGTGCCAGCGCACAGCACACTCCGGTCAGATGTTAGACACGAGACGAGGGCAATTTACATTATCTGATGAGATTATTAACAGGTTGTAAGAGGAGGGAGCCCGGTGCTAGGACGTGAGCAGCCTCTGCTGGTGTGAAGCTGCTCGTCACGTCCCAGAGCTCATTGTTCTAACATCAGAGACAAACCCCTCTCTTCTTTATTCTGGGTATCAGCAGGAGACATGGTCCCGTGTCAGACACGTTCACATTGGCAGCAGAGTTTTAGGACAAATGTCCAAAGGCCCCGATACAAACGTTTTGTAATAGAACTACATTATATACGAGCAGGCGCTGTCACAGAACGCTTATTATATATGATGTGATATAATAGTGCAACGCTCTCTTACAGATGCCTAAAGACACCAGAGTAAAACGTGGCCACATGAGAAAAACTACACACAAATATAACAGAATTACCTTATTTTGTAACACCGTTGCATGGACTGAACAGGCCGCAGGTCCATCAAGTTCAGCTTTACATAAATTATAATATTTTTTTAGGCCCATCAACCACCTGACGTTGCATTTGCTTAAAACAAACACGAGCCCTAACCGTGTGTGAAAACGCACAAAACGCTACGCTGCTCACATGTTATAGCCGCGGGTGATATGTGCCTCCATAAGACTGTCTCCATTATACTAAAATGGTATAAAAAAAGGTTTAATAACACTCCTGAATGTAAAATAAATTTTAAATGAAAATTACCCACTTTATTTATATTCCAAGAGATCTTCTCCTTGTAACCCTCGTGCAATCTGCTCTGCTAGGAGTCCCGTTCCGGACTGACTGAGAACTGAATTGACTGGGACTCCCCTTAATCGCTCAGCCATTCACGAGTGATTTTAAATGCTAGCTGTGATCGGATTGGCTGGCGGTGAGGGAATTCCCAAGTACTTCGTTACTTCTTCACACATAAATCGAGGTTAATTGAATATATATTGATGTGGAGAGAATAAAAAAAATGAACAAGTCTGTGATGAATTGTCAACAACCCATTCGTTTCATTGGAGGTTCTGTTTGTAGTGCACGACTCCATTGAAATGAATGGGCCATTGACGAGAACATGAAAAAAAATGCGCAGCATCAAAACGCACGCAGACACAAGTATAAATGAAAATGGGTGCTGAGATATAGAAGAGAATGGGTTTTATTTGTTTGCTTTGTACCTGCATATAAACACCTGTGGATAATAAATGTATTAAATGTTTTTATTTTATTTTTTGCAGAAGAGAAGCAATAGTGCTACATAGTATTTCATGCTGTGGGATTGAGCTACTGGAAAGTGTATTATACAGGTATGTAGGCTGAAATACTGTTCCACACTTTTATGTTGCATGATAAGGTAAATAGCGAATCATTTTTAACCAGCGGCAGCATGAAGCAATGGGGGTCCTAGTCTAACATTGTGTTGTTCTGCTGCAAGTTGTGCACATCAGGACCTCAATTCCTTCTGGGGCCCTCTAGCGTTGAAAGACCCCCCCCCTACCCCAAAATAGTGAAGGTGCTCCCAGGATATGCCCACCCATCAGTCAGGTGCACCAAGGACAGGTACTACGGTTTTTAAAGAGAAATTTCAGGTTATTTTTTCAAAAGGTGAATTGTCTTTTAAAATACCTTCAGAACGTCTGTACAACAAAACTGTTCCTGTCGGCTGTGTTTTCAGATACTGTTCCCCCAGGTAACACTATTACAGCAGCGGGGAGAGAGGACAATAAGCATTACTCTGTTACTTCACAGAGGAGTAATAACCTGAACAATGAGTGTTTGGCAGCACAATGTGGTAATTATCCTGGTGGGAGTGTCGCCCTAACCCCAGGGCTGCTGCACTCAACGCTTTTGTTTTCTTTATTTACGAATGTTTGGGGTTTGGTTCTTTGGAACAATCCTCCTCATTCGTAGTTTCCCCACAAGTTCCATACTTGGCTCTCGCTGATACAACTTCTTAGTCTGCTCCGATACCTGTATGTTTTCCGAGGCGAAGCCATCACACATTGTACGTTGGGGTGTAGAATCCATCTATAGAGTTCTTAGATCCATCCTTGTATTTACCTCACGATTATGGAAACACAATGAATTCTTCCCATCTGTGTTTCTCTATGAAAAAACATCTAAGAAGAGAAAAATGCACAAAATTACTAAATTGCTGATACACAAACTGGAAGGTCTAGATCGTGTGAATCCGGTATTCTGGATTGGGTCTGGCCAATGGAACGGTTTATAAATGTCCAGAAAATGACCAATTTGAATACAATGTTCTGTGTTGTGTGTCTGAAGATCTGTTCAAACCTGAGACCTAATGTGAAATCCCAAACGTCATCCATCAATATTTCATAACCCACACAGGGTCTGACCCCCCCCAAGAGACATCCAGATACCTCAAAATTATAGAATCACAGTTGATGAATTTGGTTTATAACTGAGTGGGGTAATTATCAGCCTGGGGGTAACCAAGGCATGTTTGTGGTGTAAATGTGGGTCAGATGGAAATTGGAGAGGTTTGGCCAAAGTGGACTTAAGGGGTCTATTTACTAAACTGTGGATTTGAAAAAGGGGAGATGTTGCCTATGACAACCAATCAGATTCTAGCTGTTATTTTGTAGAATGCACTAAATATATGATAACTAGAATCTGATTGGTTGCTATAGGCAACATCTCCACTTTTTCAAACCTGCCGTTTATTAAATATACCACCTGGACTTCATCCACAAGATAAATGGTACTTGCTTGTCATTAAGACCCCGTTTTTCATGATTCCCAGGGACTGAAAGGAGCTTGGAGTACCGGAAACCAGATATAGCCTCATTGAAAATGGACGTGGTTTGGGTGGATTGAGGATGTGGATTAAATTGTCTTGATTGTACCATTTGCAATGCAGGCAGGTGTGCTTGAGCTCTGGTTAGCCAAAAACAGCCCCTGTGCCGTGGTAACGTGGTACACCAATTGTTTTTTTTGCATACTCTAAGTCACTGGCTCCATCTTGCTCAACAATGTGTGACGTAAATGAAAACGATTTGTAAATGTTAGATTAATGTATATAGATTACAAAAACAACTTTCATGTATCTACTTGTGAGCCGGTGTCAAGCGAGTTTGAAAAGACCGAAGTCTGGACTCTCAAATTTTAAGATGACAGTTTGGGCGCTGTCGTTGTTTAGTAGCCTCTGGCATTAGAATTATGTGCTCTATGTGCATTTTTAGCACAAGTTAAACGCATGAAAGTAAAAACCATTGTTCCAAGTTAGACCGTATGTATCTATTTGCTTTTTTTTTCTTGTTCCATTTCAATGCGTTTGACACAAATGGAAACTATCTCTAAATCTTATATTAAAATGCGCGTCGAATGCATTTTTATTGTCATTTCTGCTTGCGTCATAAAGACGCCTCTCGTACGTCAGCGTGCAGTAGCCTAACCGTTACCTCTATGGTCTATATTCTGCCTCCACAATGGAACAGAAGCCCTCCTTTTTGTATTAATAGGTAGAGAAATAATGTCTGTACAGAATGACTTCTGACCTTATGTTTTACTGAATATTTGTTGAAAAATACATTGAAATAATCCCTCCTTATAAATAGGATATATTTTCTCTTAACATAAACACAGTCCAGACATCATGTATGAAAATAGACATTTGTAAGAGGTTTGTAAGACGAAACAGCTGTTCTACGCCCGCTGACTCGTGATAAACTCAGAGTCTCACCCTCGCTAAACAAACAGAGGGAGAACGGGGTGGTATATAACAGAGCTGCCCCATCGCTGCTCACAAGACCTGTACCTCGGGATGTCATGTTTCACATCCCAGTTATATTCTTCCATGGGAATCTGGCAAAGATTTCACCCTGCTGGAAAAGCCCCCTCCTCGTTCCCAAGAACCAGACCTGACACATTCCCCTTCTCCTGACCTTGGGGCAACCGAACTGCCAGAAACACTGGGGAACGTGAAGTCAGCCGAAAGCAAATTCCATCTGCAGCTCTACCTTCTGCGAGGACAACTGTAGTCAATTACACACAGATATCCACCTTCAGCTCAACACCCGTCTCTGACACCAGCACGGTTTGTCATAGGGTGTACACATGGGCAATAAAATCAAGCGCATGAGTAACTTTGCACCTTGGCAAACCATGTTGCATTGGAGGGGGAGGTAAATTGAAAATGTGGGGACAGATGTATAGTTGGGGTAGGACATGTCCTAGATCAACTTTTAATGTCAGTGTACAAATAAGCTAACAAGTATTTGTGTGCTATATGGAAAAGCAGCCAGTAATTATCTTATATGCAAAATAATAAATTAATTTGCACCCCTTGTGTTGTAACATGGTTTAGTCTAGGAGCAATCTTACTCGTTTATTTGCCTTACTTTCCTTAATGAATCAGGCCCAGAGTGTTTAATGGGCATCAACAAAGCTTACTAATATACATGAATGAATGGACCTGTATACACACACTTTCTGATAGGCCTTTGCGTTGTGTCACAAATGTTACTGCCACCATAATTGGCCTGCTGATTGTTGGAGGTAGGCCATGGATGTCTAAGACTGCAGGAATAAAAACTCCAGGAAGGTGACACTCCTAAATACAGAAGCAGCATGAACTCGGAACTTGCAGGATCTACACAGGGCCGCTCACCAAAACAAGCAATAGATCGATTTATTACAGCAAATTCTATCTGCAGATGTACCTACTGCGAGGACAACTGTGGTCAGTTACACACAGATATCCACCTCCAGTTTATCATAGCAGAAAATGAAAACTAATTCCTAAAGGCTGTACACATTGGCAATGCTATCAAGTGATCAAAGTGTTTAAAGCTTACTAAACGCTCTCTGACGCCTAATATAAAACTAATCTAATGAATGGACCTGTGCACAAACCTTTCTGATAGGCCTCTGTGTTGTGTCACAAACATTAACGCTGCCATTTAGCCCTTGTGACGCCATCCTAGGTATTCTGCAGCACAGCTTAGAGAGCGGATTACCTACACATCATCAGCATTGTATCCACATAATATTAAATATACTTTATAGACTCTAATGGGACAGTTCTCCTGGGGACAAACTATAATGGTAGAATCCATGTAATAGGCTTTTGCACAAAGATTGTTTTACAAATAACTCGTCTTTTTCCTTATCCCATTGTTTGGAAGGTGGTTGTTCATTTTTGCCTCTCTGGGAAAGTTAGAGATTAGTTCCTTTGGTGTCTGCTTTATCTGCATATTAGTTCTAGGAATTTAGCAATATGTTATTTTTTTTAAAAAAAAGATTCAACTAATTCCAACACACCTTCTACAAAATATCCTTATAACATGCACACGATTGTTTTTTTAACCAGTCGTGCACAGTCTATAATTCAGTTTGAAACATTTGCCTCTAGAGCACTTGCCAAGTGTCAGTTCTGCTACGTATTGGTCTCTTCCTATTGGTTGGTGTGAGAAGTTGTCATTTTGTATCTACGGGGGAACACACCACATTATGTTTGGATGTGATACAAAGAGAGGTTGTCCCCCCGGAATACACGGGGGTGTTACACACTTTAGGCACAATGCTGAGGGTACAGCTGGGTACACGGAGTGTGGGGGGTTTGGTAGCGTGCAACGGAGTACACGGGGCTTGTAGGCACTGCCTGAGCACCATGGATGTGTTGGCACTGAACGGAGAGTAGCATGTAATGAGGTACACGGAGCAGTCGGCACTGTTTGAACAGCACATAGTATGTAATAAACAAATGGAAACAGCGGAGTATATGGCAGTGACCCTGTAGAACAGAGGTAGACAGCAGGTGTAGCGGAGTACACACACAGATGACAATAGGTAGCAGACAGGATTGGCACAATCAAGCACACTGGTGAGGAGTCTAAGACCCCCACCAGACTTCACCAAGGGTCCCGCAAGAGGATATGGACCCAGATCGTGGCCCAGTGCAGTTGTTCCATCTGGGAAAGTAGCGGAGTACTCTGCGGAGATCACCGCAGACGGACATGCGGGTACGGTGTTCTGCTGTTGGGGAGACTGGGCACAGGAGTTGAAGAAACACTAACTGATGCTGTACTTCCTAGTATAGTCCTGGAGAGGGAGTATCCATGTTGGACACAGTTGATACTCAGGCTCTGAGGAGTGCACTGAGCAGGTCCTTATAGTGGCTGGTTGATGGGTGATTCCCTCATGTGTCATCAGTACCGGAGGTTGGTGGTAACACCTGGGAGAGGTCTTATGTCATCTCTAGCCTGAGACTGAGCCCAGATGGGTTCTGATAAGGATTCTAGTTGGGAAGTCCAGCGATCAGTGGCTGCTGAGTGTTGGCGGCCAGTCTAAGGCTGCTGGTACTGATAGTGTTGTTACATCGGCCAATAAGAAGATCCTGATCACGTTCTCTGCTCCTGCACTAAATGTGGGAGCAGCAACATCTATGTTTTGGAACATGGAAGTTTCAATGTCTTTACAGGGGCTCTCACCAAAACCAACAATAGATCGATTTATTACAGTAAACTAATAATAATTTCATCAAATCTTACCCCAGCAACAGGTCAGAACTGTAAGGGCAGGTTGGAGGGCGGCTCTGTAACAACGCTCATTTTTTACTCAAATCATTTGATAGAGGAAACTGTACAATTTAAATCTAACGCGTTGTGCGGAAATCTATTTCCCGTTTCTGTGTGTGTTCCGCATACGCTTCACTATCCTACAACACGGAACTGCTGAGATCCTGGTGTACAATGTACTAATATCCCATGTACCACAAGCTTAGTAAACAAGGAAATGTCACCAGTAGCGATTAGTTCCTGGCCGCCCCCCCCGTGCCACGTCCTGTGGGCACATCTCACAACATTCCAAAATAAAATCGCCCCCTTTCCAATAGGTCACGATTTCTCAGTTGTGGAAAAGGTGAGACCTATCTCCACAGAAATATTGGTGGTGGCCCTGGCGAAGGGGGGGGGGGGTATACATTGGTTGAAATAGAGTTGAAGAACAATTTACAGGGGGAGTTTGCAGCTGGGGAGCTAAATATTAATGTAAGCAACACTTTAGAGATGTAAAGGATAATAAATGTACAATATCCTGGTGCATTTACATTGTATGCAGCCTCAGCATCTACAGAGTGTGGTGAGCTGGGACTATCACTACACCACCCTTCCCAGGTCATCCTATATGTTGGAGATAGCTTTGGGGGGCGGAGGTGGTTGGGTACAAGATATGTTACCGAAAAATATAGAATATTTTGTACAATATTTGAAACAAATCTCTAAAAGTAAAATATATAATCTTATGTTGATGAGAATGGACTGAATTTCCTGACAGTTATCGACATATTTCTGTGTCTGCGTTACAAAATGAAAACTCGTATCTTTTCTTTAATGTGCCTATTTGATCAGAATATATATCATGTTATTGCTCACCCTAATGAATGAAGACATAAAGCCGCCCACTTCTTCTAATTGTGCAGAGCTCCGTGATTGACTGGCACAAGCCTTGGAGCTTGCCCTGGGTGCCTACCCAATGCCCTGCTTGCAATCTGCCTTGGTTGTTGCTCCTCCCACCACGCTGCTTCTAACCTCGGCAAGCGGGAGCTGGTGGTGGCATCCGCGGTTCCTGTTACATCATAGCCAAGCTCCACACTCCCAGGGTCACACCGAAATGGGGCACAGGAGTTTCACATGTAATCAGCTGACGGCTCTCCGTTTCTGGGGCATTACAATCACTGGATGAGTGATATTGTGTCACTTATTCAGAATTTTAAGCGTCCTCTGACCATTGCCACCTTTGGCAAATGCCTAGATTCACCTAATAATATAGCCAATTGTGGACCTGACTGAGTTTTTTTCATAAAAGCTATTCTAGTGTGGAGCCCATGATCTATAAATGAAAACCCAGGAAACGCGTGGGATGCTTAGGACATAAAATCCACCCCATATATCTCTTTGGGTGCATAATAAGGACAAAATATTAGAAATTATAGATATTACTATACCCCTCTTTTAAAAAAACATTTATTGGGCTGTCCTTAACGGCTACTGTATATAAAATAAATTTTTACACTTGCTTGTGATTACAAACACATGTTATAGCATACACACTCAGCCGTCAGCACTAGTATTCGTAGCTGAATCTAGCCCCCAATTGGAGCAGCAGATACGGCACAAAGCCAGCGTTCATCTGCCTGCACCTGAGTTTAACTTGAACGTGGCCAGGAACGCCCTTACTGTATATTGCCTATGGGAATCCGCCCATTACCCGACCTGTTCACTTCCCTAATTTGTATCCTGTAGTAAATGTCTTTGCGCTCGGAGGTGACTTGGATGTGGCTGCGCTCTATCGCGTAGCGTCCGGTTCTGAGCATGCGCCATGTATTACGTGCTGACGATAAGCACGAGTACGCGGGATACGCTCCTTAAGGACTCAGGCCCAATGTGCCCTCTTTTTAAAACGTCTGAAAATCGGGTATATGTACCACCCAAATTCAACAAGGAGCGGATGTGAAGATACCTCTGGTGATGAATATGGGTCTAAGTCCGCTCTGCTCTAACAGACACTACAGGATACGTCCAATACTTATGTGGGATAAAAAGTCACAATGGAACGCACAGAAAAAAAACCTAATCAATGTCACCTATTAATAAGATAGTCATTAAAAAGTAATACATGTATTATGATGATAATTGTCTACTGTAAATACAATACATTGTTACAGTTGCTCCTGAAACACATGTCCTAGCTGTATACACAGCCGTCATCACTAGTAATCGGCGCTTACACCAGACCTGTAACTGGAGCAAGAGATGCGGCTGAAAAACAAGAACCTTAGAGATGCCCAGATCTTGAATCAGAAGCTGCTGCGTGCGCTCGAGTTTGGCACAGCCTTACTGTACATTAACTACGGGCAAACGCCCCTTCTCCACCCCGCTCCCTCCCTGAAATCAAAGGCTGTAGCAAGTGTCCTTTGCGCTCGAAGATGAATCGGGCGCTGCTGCGTACTGTGGCGTACGGTCCGGTTCTGGCCATGGGCAGAGTAATTGTGTGTATTATCTGACATAATCGTCAGATACACTCCTTAATGAATCAGGCCCTATCTGTGCAGCCTGCAGCATGTCGTCCAACCTGTCCAATAAAGGACTTTAGTCCCCATCCCAGGACAGTCAGCAGACGTGTCCTGCTAACAGGTACCGCATGCTTCCATGGTCCTGATTTGAAATCTCCCAAGATTTCGGAGTAATGGTCCAGAAAACATAATTCACCTTTATATGGCTGTGACTAGACATGATATTAATTATTGCCGTTGATATTTTATTTCTATAATGTGACTATATATTGTTTGCTGTATTATAGAGTAGGTTGTGGTAGGAGAACGTGGTTTAATCTGTTGTACTCCAGCTGGATAAATCTCCTCTCCAGTATAAGGACAGAGGGGGGGGGGGGGGGGGAGTTCTCTGCTTCATCACGATGAAATCACGTCAGTGATACTGTGTAAATAAGCCAAGGAATAATCATTTTTCTTGCATCACCAGAAACTGGATTAAGACGACTTCAGGTTTTAACCTGTTTAAGTTTTTTCGAAAAGCGTTCCCACGACTCTTCTCCCTACAGTGACTAATACAAAGAGATCTGTATGTAAACAGAATAATGCCGGGACACGTCCAGGTGATTCATGTCCTTTTTGTTTTCGTGTATTTAATTGAGATCGGCACCTGTTTCGCAAAGTGCATCTACGACGTATCTGTCTTCTCTTTTCTTGGCTTCAGCAGTTTTGCTGACAGTTTTTAAAAGAACAAATTAATGACTAAATGTGAATATGGCAGAGCCCCCACTCCCCAGATTACACTGAGCGGCAGTAATCTGTTCAACTGCTGCAGAGGATTCTGGGAGAAACCGTCCTTAGCGTGTCTGTGTCTGCAGCCAGTATTATCCGAGAAATGTTTCTACCTCTCCTCTGACTTTCCCCCAAATAGTACATAAAGCACTGTGATATATATCATTCCCATCTACCTATTGTTTAAATATTATAAATGTATACAAAATGAACCTACTTTTTCCTGCCGTTTAATCTACAAAATGTTACTGCATGTTGATGCATTTTGACAACACTGAGGAAACTGTCTCAAGTCCCCGCAAGTAGTCTAACAAACTCCAATACTGTCATTGATGGATTGATCCAAAGTGAGTACTATGCCAGTTTGCGTATCTTGCGTGAAATTCTTGCGCTCAGTGGTTGCGGGACGAATCAATTAAGGATGATTCCCCTCAAAAGATTCCGTTTTTAGCAGAATATTGAAATTAAAACCCGGTCCTAGTTACCCCAGTAGGCCCCCGCTGCCGTTCCGCTCTCTCCGGTTGGTAACGTGTGTTTGGTACGCTGCCTGTTTTGAGATAAAGTCCGGAACGGCGGGAGTGAGAGAGGATGTCTACAATTTCTAATTATCCTTTAATGCATTTATTAGTAATTTTGCACTGGACAACAGCAACCAGCGTTAGCTTTTATCTGTCTAGTGGGAGCCAGACACTGAAGCCTATTGTGGTGTATATGCAATGGAAGCAATCAGTAAATGATCCCTATTGTATCCCTGTATTGTGTCAGTTGCATCATTCAGTAGCTGTAGCTGGATGCAGACTGGATTGACAGATAATATTCTCAGCCTACGTCTCTGGTCCATGCATGTGACCTGTGGGTTATATGAGCCAATGGATGGTGTTCATGCCTTAAGCATGTGTTTATGTTACATTCTGACAACCAGCCATACAGGTAAAGCCAGATTCCCGGTGCCCTGGCTCTGTCACTCTTACATCAGTGGCTGTCACTGTGTGACTGTGTTCTGCAACGATCACTTGTTCTTCTATGTGAGCTCAGCATCCTCATCCTCACACAGACCTGGATGGAGGACACCGGAGACTGTCTGTAACCAGCTGCACCGAGAAGCCGGATCTCCGCTTCGTACCTCCAGGAAATAGATGAATTTACAACCACACAACTGCGCCTGGTTTTATGGTCATTTTATATTTGCTTTTTGTTCTCTGTGTATTTTTGGCTTTTTTGGTGTTTTATAATTATCTTTTGCAAGAGATGAACCATCAAACTTCTTTTTTTCGTTCTGACTTATTATTTTTGCTTTGGATTTACGTAAAAAGATCTGCCACACTGTGCATTGACCTGGGGCTGTCGTACGTCACGGACCAGCGGACTGCGGATGTTATAATGCAACGCTAGTTTCGGGGAGTTGCTGCCTCTCATGTACGGCAACAAGAGGGTCCCTCTGGGATCCCCTTTTACCTGAAACCAAGACACAAGTCCCTTAAACTCTCATGATGACCTCAAAGATCTCTTGGCATTGGGTTGGGTTCTGGTGGGGATCCCGTATTTGTTCTGCACACCGGTATTACAGCTCCTCTAACGTTGGTGAAGATGACGACCGGCTGATATGGCGGCTTCTGACACACAACTATCTGATCTGCATCAGGGGGCGGCTGAGGAAAGGGGACCGCATTGTCATGGAAGTGATCACTGGGTCATCTTACAGAAAAATAGCTTTTATCCAATCTATAATCTTTATTATCACTTGATCTTCCAATACTCATTCAGTAAAACGATTCTTCTGCGTCTTTCCATCTATCGGAGTCCGGGCGATGCCTTTGGGGTTTTTGGGGAAAATGGGGATTATCTTGCAAACCAATAACATCTAAAGCATCTCTCAGACGTAGGGGCCGTGTGTTTAATTGCAATATAGAAGGTCAGCAACATAGGCATTAATTGTATCATTCATATCAGCTTAGGAGGGTCACTTTCAAACATGACTCCTGCACATTATAGATACAGAATAAACACATTCTCCGTGCAGATAATATAGATTTATACGTGTCTGTGTGCGTATATATATATATATATATATATATATATCCAGCAGAAGTACTAGATATAGACGCAGGTTGTATTCCTGCGGTGTATAGAACATAAAACATAAAATCAGCGTTGATTAGGTAGAAAGATAATTTCGTTACATTAAGCAGGCTGAATGATTTCATGGGACTGCCCCGAGGACCAGAGGAGATTTGCATTGGAATCTGTCATGGAGAATCTGCTGGTATCACTAGAGCGGACTTTTCCGTATTATGCAGCTTAATTCACGTAGCGCCTGATTTAGTGTACGTCCAGCTATGGGGGAGCGGGGGCATATTTATAATGTGCGGACAGATTTAGAGTTGGGAGGTGTCGTGCACTAGCTCAACTCTAAACTGCAGAGTAATTATCCTGCCCAGTATTTGTGCTTTATACAAAATAACACAGTATTTTTCCTACACGAAAAACAAAAATTTCATCTGCTCCTTTGCACCCTGTGCCTGGAATTATTTCTAACTCTAAATCATCCCCAAAATACAGAACTTCTGTTGAGAAGAAAAGAAATTGCATAAAATAAAGTATAGATTTGTTTCTGCCCCGTCCCCTCACCGCTGTGTTCCACCAATCACCGTAAGGGAAATAATTAGATGAGATCTGATGAATGCAGAATAATTTCCACTGGTCAGGTGGTTTTATATTCAGTATATATATATATATATATATATATATATATATATATATATATATATATATAATGTGTTATGAGTAAGGAGTATGTAGAAATATTGTTACACTGTAGCTCACAGTGAATGTTTATTTACTTCAGTGTTTTATGTTTAAATATATATTTACTGTATAGGTGATTGATACCTATTTGTCTTAAGGAGCAGTTATATTCACAGCTGCTTCTCAGTACTGACTGTGTGTCAGTTGTCTGTATTCTCTGTTTATAAAGCCAGAGAACCCCACTTACAGTTAGTGGTAAGGAACAATTTTACACTTCGGTGAAATCGTGTAAAATGCAGATTTGGGAGGGGGCGTGTCCTAGCTCAACTCTAAATCACAGTGTAAAAGTAAAGCTGCCCGATACGTGTGTGTTACATGGAGCCGGTATGTGCCCTACACTACTGACATCACAGCACAATTTGTCCAAGTGCAGATTTGCTCCCTTTAGCTGGATTTGTCCCTAAATATAAAGCTGGGTAAACACTGATGCAATTATCCTGCAGGTCACACGATTCACAACCGTTGTTTCACATATTGCGTTAGTGTGTACGCTCCCACCATCATGTGTTATTGTACCAAAACACATCACATTTGTTGATTTGGTTCTATAAACTTCCTAAAATTGATAATCTACGATGGAACGATGTCGGGTAATATGGCAGTGTGCACGCACTCACCACCAGCAGTGTAGGCAGATATCTGTACAGTGTACAGAGTCACCATCTTCTCAGCAGATAGTTATGAGAGATGAAGATCACAGATCTGACAGTAAATCATGTAGATGTGTACACAGGAATCTGCTGCTCATCGGGACTTTCAGTCGTTGGTGAAATCATTACAGAAATTGCATCTGAAACAAGATCACATAGGTGTGTAAACAGCTTAAGTGATGACTGATTGTCACTCAGTATTATTTTGCTTGTTCTTATGCTTCATAAACGGCCATCACAGCAGTGACACATACAGGGGATCTGTTACAAATAGTTGTCCGCAGCTTGATTTGTGCAACTGTGCCTAGACCCCCTGTATACCCCCTCCCCCGCCCGGGGAGGGGTCCATACAGTCCCAAATGGGTGCAGGAGCTGCAGAGGGAGCAGATGGGTGATGTGAGGACATTTTTACTGATGTGAGTCTGTGCCTCATTTTCCAGAGAAGAAATGAGATTTATTTTTTTGCGCAGTGAGATTATTAGTATGACATAAAGAGATGAAGACAGTGATCTATTAGTGGCGTCCCTCGCTGTGCACATGGGGCACATCAATACTTACTGTGCATGTAATACATTTTCTGAATACATAAAGTTACAGTTTTCCACACTGAGTTAATATTAAACATTTATGTTGTGTGAGAGATTTGTACAAGGTCAGAGGGAGCTGTCACTGGGATTCCAATCACCCGCAAGCTCCCCGCTGTCAGTATCAGTCTGTACATTTACCTGCTGAACCACATTGCAGATGTATAAACATTTTACGGTCACCATGAAATGATCCAGATTATTTAGGTAACAAACCAACAAGTCTATTTGTTACCATCTATAACGTAGTTTTATTGGGGCAGTTCTGTCACTGTGTGTTTTAGGTCTAAACCTTCAGCATTCTAGGGGAGAAAGTTGTTAAACTTGTATTTAAACACAATACATTTTACAAGACAGATTTAAGCTCTGTAAAGTTTCTGTGTTTATATATACACAACAATAAAGCAGACTGGACCAGGCCAGTTCTTACTCACAGGTAACTATATGAGCTCCAAGAACCTACAGTACAGGGATATTTCAGGTTCATTTTTAAAGGGTGACACATGTAACAATTCCCTTTTGTTTCCAAGTAAATAGCTGTATTTCTGTGTGATCGCATCGATGTACAACTGAGACAGTTACAATGTGATCATTTATAATGAGATCTTAAGTCAAGGCAGCGATTGCCGCACACGTTACCAATAGGCATAGAATACTGACCGCATATTGGTCCGGATTCATTAAGGAACGTTAATGCCAATATGTGATGTATTTTGCGTAAAATCGCATTGCGCATGTCAGATATTAGTAGTAACTATGATTTACTAATGACTATAACTATGTGCCACACGTCCACTTACATTGTGCTTTTATTTAAGAGTACAGAATCACAGTTCTGCCATGTCTCTGTGAGCTGATCAGACTTTGCCCTTGTAAAATGTTGTTGTAGCTCCTACAGAATGATCTAATCCTGCAGGGGGATCTCCTTTACCGCTGCCTGGCAAAGGATCCATAAACGGAGTGTAGGGGGGTTGTCAAGTCATCTCTTGATTGTTACCGGGGTACCCGCACACTAAGCACCAAGTGCTGACACGAAGGGGCACACTACTTACCTGCTCCTCTTCCTCCATCTTTGTTATGGGCAGGGAGTGTGGCGCTTAGCTATGATGTCACAGCCCACCGCCACACTCCCAAGGTAGAAGCTGACACCCCTCCCCCATTACATATTAGGTAAGAAAGGGGGGTTGGGTCAGCCATGGGGGGCCCCAGGGCACCCCCCACCCACGCATGGTGAGAGATGCATTAGTGGGTAATTGTCGGCAATTACCGATGGCTCTAATCTCAGTGGCTCGTAAAAATTGAACCTATATGACAAGAAATTATAATCGGATGCACTGTAGACTACTTACAACTACAGAGTAACATTTTTAAATAAAATAAAGAAAAACCAATAAGAGTACAAAAAATAAATCGCAAACTTTTAGATGAAAAAAGGAAAAAAAAAATTGTATATCTTGTTTCCTACTTAAATGTTGAACTATACACTTATCAGAGAAATGCACTTTTTATGCATTTACCAGGACGATGAAAGACAGCTCACGGGATCTGTATAATCCCAGAAAGCTTTTATTAACATCCAGGGTCTGAGTCATTAAAGAGAGCAGAGCATAAAAAGGAGTAAATTTGCACCTGGGCAAAACCATGTTGCATTGGAGGGGGAGGTAAATTTAAAATTTAGGGACAGATTTATAGTTGGGGTAGGACATGTCCTAGATCAACTTTAAAGTTCAGTGTAAAAATAAAGCTATCAAGTATTTGTGTGCTACATGAAAATGCAGCCAGTATTTATCTAATGTGCAAAATAATAAACTAATTTGCACCCCTTGTATTGTAATATGGTTTGTTCCGGAGAACATTTACTCCCTTTTTTTCCTTAATGACTCAGGACCCCAGTGTGTATTATAATGGAATAATTGTTATTAACGTGTTGCTGCCATTATATACCAGAGGAATGAGTCCTGTAAGACAGGGATCCTTATAGTTAAAATCAGGACTGTCTCTGAGCCATCAGATGTTGGATATCAGCATTGCACATTATTTAAACATACATGTTCATTCATGCCTGCAGCAGTCTCTGTATTACCCTGACACATTCATCTCTCACACCCTATTGTCAGCGTCTCCAAGTGGCAGCGCGGGCAGGTGGAATATCACAGGTCACGTCAGGCGCCTCGCAGGACGATTTCCCTCTCTTTCCAACCACCGTGGTTCAGCCAGCTACAGGAATGGCAAATACCTTGTAGCTGGATTCACGTTACAACAACATCTGGCAGGAAGATAAAAGAATTACCCCCCCCCCCCCCCCCTCCTTTATTCATGGGGCAATCACAGGGCAGAATTTTCCCAGCGTTAATAGTGCTACAGTAAATGTTTGTTATTTTATGTAGCCTTGATTCAGAAAATAAACTACCTACATGTCATAATAGCCATTTATCTTGTGTTTGCACATAGAAGGTTATGTTTACAAAATAGCAAAGGATACATTGTAGCATTACTTCCATCTAAGTCGTGTCAATATAATATTGTGTGTATATACCTGACACAGAATGTTGCAACGAAGCACAGTAACTGCTTCTGGTCTGATAGATTAGCAATCTGTCATTTCACAGTCACTGGTTCAGCTTGTACTAATCGGAGCTCATAAGCCCTTAGCGAGAATTGTCCACGTGTCCGAATGTGTGCAGAGTGTACCCCAGAAACATTGCTGCGTTCTGTGTTAGGTCTGTCGGGGAACGGGTGTGTTTAGTATTGGGAGACTAGTAAAGTTTCAGAGAATAAGCCTATTCCATGTGCAGTAATATTAATTCTACCAGTTTAATCTGCGCTGGCCTGTGATACCATACGCCATCGCCTCTCTCACTATACACTCCTCTAATTAATCATTAGGAAGTAAATTGTGGTTGTAAAATAACTGGGTGCACGCTGGACGACAGTTGTCATTTTCCGACTGGATTTGCTAATATGTCTGATACTAGCCTGATCAATTTTTAATTGGCTGATCATTAGACGTCAGGTTAATTTTTAGGCCACGCCCACTGCGCTGTTGGTCCAGCAGGCATAATCTGGCCACAAGTTTACCAGTGCGTAGGCATACTGCCCGACTGCCCTGCATCCCGACAGCAAGGACTTTGTCCAGACCGCCAAGAACGCGTGTTCTGGCGCTCTGCGCAGCAGCGGTGACTGGGACCAGCGCACATCAGTCACTGGTGGGGGCAGGAATACAGAGGAGCTTTCACGGGAGGCAGGGAGGTGGTTTTGGGTGGGTGGCCTAGCGCATACTCCCCAACTCCCATAGATTGTAAGCTTGCGAGCAGGGCCTTCTCACCTCGTTGTCTGTTTTACCCAGTTTGTTTATTAGTTTACTGTGTTTGTCCCCAATTGTAAAGCGCTACAGAATATGTTGGCACTATATAAATAAATGATGATGATGAATGTCAGGGAGACTCCCTGAAATAGGGGTGATCTCCCTCACTCCCTGAAGAGTCTGGCATTCTCCCTGATGCTGAGCCAGTACAAGATGTAGTTGGCTTCGCCATCTGTCGCATGATGACACAGTTCACAAACTGTGTCCTATGTCCATGTATTGATGCCTATGGAGGTGGCCATTTTCATGGAGACCAAGATTTAATCAAAGACTGACAGGTAAGACAACATGACTTCAGTAATGGAGACAGAAATGTAAAAGACACTTCAGTCTCTAGAGATTCATTAGCTGCTTTTCTTTAACGCATAGTTGACTACTTTCCCGGAGACTTCCACATTTCTGAGAGACCTCCCAGGGTCCCGGAAGAGCAGGGCAGCCACCCGGTTCTCAACCCCTCAGTAGATAAGTGGCAGGGCGGGGCTTAATTATGCAAATATCACGTCAAAATTGTGACAATCGGTTAAGGGGCGAGACCAAAATGGTGCAATTCGTCAAGCCCCACCCCTGCACGCCCACCTCCCCTCGGATCTCCCTGAAGTCAACTAGGAAAAGTTGGCAAGTATGGCCTAGCGCTTCATAAGCTCTTGACAAGCCCCCGGGGGAAATAACATGCCGCCAGTGCGACGTGACCACGCCCATGCGGGATGCGACCCCTATTCCAATTTGCAGAAGGTGAACTGTTGGGAGGTGTGTATGGCTAGCTACATAACTAACTAGGTATGTAATAAAATGTCTTTATTTGTCTGGTGAAACACTTTACTCAGTGTAATTTAGGTAAAATTACCCAACATATGAAAATGTGGGTTATATGTCACATAGGAACATCCGGCTCCCACATAGACCAGCGGAGAATAATTCCTAATTGTTTGGAGGATTTGCAGGGAATTTCGCTTGCATGTAAAGAGCTTTGTGTAACAGGTTGTGTTCCTGGGACATGTCTGGACATAACTCCCCAGCAGTTTCCTATGAAGAGAAGAGTATGATCTAAACTTGTTCAGTCTGTCCTGGTAGAAGGGAGATTAAGGGGGTAATACAAGTCCCTGTGATGTACCCCTGGACATCACGGTAATGTCCGCTACCTGAATATTGCTCAGTATCCTCCGCACTTCTATGGGGAGCAAGGAAAAATCCACGAAAATACATTGTCGCAGAGTTACTTAACGGCCGCCGTTTAAAATTTTAGCTCCTGGGGCGAGAAACAAATATGTCGGCCATCTAGCCCTTAATTTTAACCAATTGAACTTAAAATATTCATAGACTGCGCCCCCCTTCAGCATTGCGTTGCGCCCTGGCGGGGGCACCTATCGCACAGCCCAAGTTGCGACCGTGACTATTGGTTTCCCTGAGCCTAGATTTGGTGAAAAATGGCGCCTGAGGGACTGCGGGGTCCAGTGCAAAATTCTACACGGATGATTGTGCCAGAGAGATAACTGTGTATGGGGGTGAGTTGACGGCTTCTCCTGGTAAAACCGGGACCGGAGCTTTGTATTATGTTCTGTAGTCGTCTCATGTTGGAGGAAGATAGTGGGTGACATCCTGTACCCCAAAGATAACGCCCTGGTCACGGTATTATTGTGTAAGGGTTAACTGACCAACTCACCGGGACAGTCTTTGCAGATTTGGGCTTTCAGTGCGACTATTGTAGAAGAAATAGTCTGAAAATAGACCACATTTATTTAAAAAAAATATATATATATTCTATACGATTCATTTAAAACACCTTATGCAGAAAATAAAGCATCTTTTAATTATGTGAATCCGTTGTCGCCATCCTGAGTTGGCGAGAACAGAAGCGTTGTTGCATCGGTACATGTTAAATAGGCCTTCTCTTGTAAGGCAACTTCCCACCGATGGCGGCTAACGCCAGCGATCGTCCCCTAAATCCTCAGATTGCCGCGTGTTGTAACGGAAGCACATGAGTTAATGTGATATTTGTAGGTTTGTATCACCCCTGGCCTGCTGCGAGCCTGTGTCATGCAGCTGTTCGCACGTGATATTTATATAACCCTGCACAGATCTGGAGTGCAGGTTGGTATTTTTCTCACGGTCTGTATATTGGCACGGATCAGCAGATTTCTGTCTCGACTTGCAGCCCAGGCAGTGAAGTGATTTCCAGCGGTTAAATGGCAGAACTTCATGTAGAAACATAGCAGCAACTCATGGTAGCGTCATTGCAAAACAGGTTGATGTGTCACCCCGGGCTCTTTCCCACGCAGCGCTGTGAGAACACAAAACAGGCATTAAGCACTGCTATCAGTGTGGTTTAAACGTGTCTGTCTAACCTCTGCTCTCTCCAGTACTGCGCTGCGATCCTGGGACTGGTGATAAACCTGGATAAGTAGTGATAGGTTGTAGAGGACAGTAATAGGGTCATATCCAGGGCTAACCAGCTCATTTCATGATGCACACACTGAGTCTGAGGGGTTTGCAGACCCACCTAGGGAGGCGCAGACTGGAAAGAAAAGATCCACCCCGCTACCTCTTTAGGACCACCCTGAGCGGTTTTCCTAATTTTATTGCATTTTGTGTGTTGTTGTTACTTCTTACGCATTTTGCAGTCCTTGCATGGTGGTGTGAAATATGAATATCGCTTAAGCTGTGCACTACTCCGCTTGTAGTGTAACGTTGGTGTCTGCGTGGGGATTTTTCAGCAGAGAACTCGGGCAAAATTACCACCCGCCCCCCAGGTAGTGTAGAATCTGCGCTGTGTCCTAGAGACGTTTGCTAAGGGTTGCACTGAGTGTTGTTTCATAGGTTGGCATAAAATTTGTGCAGGACACTGTGATGGGCTAATATCCATAACGACCCCCAATATTGCAGAACACACCCAGTTCCATCAGCCACGCTGGGTTTATAAATGTTGCTCGGTATAGACAACACAGACCCCCACTAAAGTACATTTCCAGAATTCGCACATATCTCACGCAAGACACTGCAAAAACCTTAATTCATGCACTTATCATCTCCCGCATTGACTATTGCAATTCCCTCCTTACTGGTCTTCCTCAAAACAGACTCAAACCCCTACAATCTATTTTGCACGCTGCGGCAAGACTGATTTTCCTTGCAAATCATTATTCCTCTGTTGAATCACTCTGTATGTCTCTACACTGGCTGCCTGTTTTCTACCGAATCCAATATAAAATACTTTTACTTACCTACAAGGCCATCAACAAAGCTGCACCAACATACATCTCCTCTCTTGTCTCAAAGTATCTCCCAACTCGGCAACTCCGTTCTACACAAGATCTGCGTCTCTCATCCACCCTCATTACATCCTCCCATTCCCGGTTACAGGACTTGTTTTGGGCTGCACCCACTTTATGAATTCTCTCCCTCGCACAATAAGACTCTCATCTGGTCTACAAACTTTCAAGCGTTCTCTGAAAACCTACCTCTTCAGACAAGCTTATAATATTCCTCAACCACCCTTTTAACCTCACTACTTTACCCTATTACCACCTGTTACACAATTTCACAAAAGACAACTACCCCCTGACCAACATTGTTGTGTGACGGGTTCATTTAGCTTATGAGTCACTTTTACCTTTGCAGTCTGGCTGGGCCGAATTGCAAAATGTAGACTTAACCTCATGTATCAATCTCCCATTGTCCCATAGATTGTAAGCTTGCGAGCAGGGCCTTCTCACCTCTTTGTCTGTTTCACCCAGTTTGTTTATTAGTTTACTATATTTGTCCCCAATTGTAAAGCGCTACGGAATATCCCGATTTGAGAGCCCTGTCCACGTTGGTGGAACATGCGATGTATCTCCTGTTCATTGCTGGTCTGCAGAGGGTGCATGTGGCAATGAATGAGTCTTTTGAGGGCAGGGGGGGCTAGGGGTCGCCTACGCTGGGCGGCCTCCCCAGCGGTGTGACCACGCCCCTTTGGTAATGTGGCCACACCCCCTACACTTTTTGGCAATAAATACTACTAATAGAAAGTATATTTTCCATTAAAGCAAATCTAGACAACATAACAAGTTGAAATGAAGACTTTGCATGTGTGTTTGGTGTGGAGATCCCTGTCTGGGTTATCAGTACCGTATAATGTAACGTGACCTTTGTACAGTGGGGGTGGATTTTCTTTGAACTGAGGTAGGACAGAAACTGGAACCGTGTGCTGGGATTTGTAGTTCCACAACAGCTGGCAAGTCACTGGGGTTGGAGAGATTGCCTTGGACTGGTATATGTCGTCTAGGAACAATATATTCTATTTATAAACAGGAATTATGCTCCTGTTTATTATAAACATTACTTATTCAAAAAACAAGTGTTTGCCCTCATTTAGTGTTTAGAGCAAATTCCGCTATAGGATGTAATTTCGCACATGGATAATGCATGTAGCAACAACATGCCCCCCTTCCAGCTCCAAATCTGTCCGCACATTTTAATTTTGTCCCCCTGCAGCTCAAATGTAAAACAGGCAATATAGATCAGGCAAATTCATTTTGTTAACCACTTTTAAATGGCAATGGAAGGGGGTGTGTGAGCGGGAGAACCAATCACAAGCTGCAATCTGTTGGTTGTGTCTTGTGATTGGTCCCCCATTCCTCCCAGCTTTCGGCCGGGGCTGCAGGAGAAACCGAGAGGCTCTGGGGAAGACGGCTGTATGGAGCAGACCCCGGGGCCCCGGCTAGAGTGGGGGGCTCTGTACTATTACCTTTTACTAGCAGCTTTGAGCTCCTTTAAATGTTTACATTATATAATTACCTGAATAATTTCCCATAGACTGGAGACAGGGGCAGCACGGTGGCTTAGTGGTTAGCACTTCTGCCTTACATCACTGGGGTCATGAGTTTGATTCCCGATCATGGCCTTATCTGTGAGGAGTTTGTATGTTCTCCCCGTGTTTGCATGGGTGTCCTCCGGGTGCTCCGGTTTCCTCCCACACTCCAAAAACATACTGGTAGGTTAATTGGCTGCTATTAAAATTGCACTTAGTCTTTGTGCCTGTGTGTGTATGTTAGGGGATTTTGATTGTAAGCTCCAATGGGGCAGGGACTGATGTGAATGTACTCTGTACAGCGCTGCAGAATTAGTGGTGTTATATCTAATAAATGATGATGATGATGACTACTCTGTGAATTACTATAGTGTCCGTAGTCCGTGGACTAG
Source organism: Mixophyes fleayi (assembly GCF_038048845.1). Lineage (NCBI taxonomy): Eukaryota > Metazoa > Chordata > Amphibia > Anura > Limnodynastidae > Mixophyes > Mixophyes fleayi. Next base: position 130,256,104 of record NC_134410.1, on the reverse strand, counting down.
TAGCCAGAAATGCACCGTATCGCTGCTCCTTGTATCCTCTCCATCCACCAGCATTGGAGAAATTTATTGTGTTTCATTTTCCATAAGTGACACTGGAGAAAAGCAGCCACCACACATAGGGAATGCAATGGAGATCTGCCAAGACCACTTGTTTAATTATCACAGGAAGTAACAATCACCCTCTCCATTGTCCACACAGTTATTTAAATGCACATTAACTCCGTTACAAGGGTGATGTTAAGTAGTATGGAAAAAATTCCCTTAATGTGCGTTGTGACGCCACACGGAGAAGTGAGCGGTGGATTGTTTGTGGTTTCACTCAGCCGGAGATATCGAATGCCTGTTTCTAAAGATTTGATCAAAGTACTAATAATTGAACCGTTCAACTAATTGCACAATGCAAAAAAATTTTGTGATATTTGTTATCTACTATAGAGCCCATTCTCCTTCTACTGGAATACTGGTTATTGTATTTTATGGTATATAGAATGGAGATGTCATTGGTGTTCATGAGACTTACCCGGAGAGGTGAGATGGGGATGTTATAACGAAAGCCAAGGGCAGTAGGGACATGTTAGCGCAGTCGTGAATGGATGCAGGGTGGGAAAAGACGGATATACGTCTGAGGAAGCCGCATTATTTGCGGGCGGTCAGGGACAGGTGCAAATAACGGATGATGTTAATGACGATCTCCGGCACTAGTGAACCACTCGTTATTGGCTCCGTGCGATTGCACCGCTTAACCAAAACCTTTTTGTTTTCTTGTACTTGAGGCGGAGAGTTGTCTCTGTGGTATTAGAGGTTTTTAAAATTTTATTGATGCCGAATAGCAAATGTGTAAAAACATGGGTGCAAGTGTCGGTGACGTGTGCTTGGCGTGAACCTGGCGCTTATGCTACCAGTGCTGTACGAGGGGCACCTGTGCGTGGAAGTGGTAACGGGGAAGAGGCAGGGGTGATTGCCAGATGGGAAATTAAAACCGCAGAGCGATGTTTAGAGAGGTCACTGCGCAATGTTCATTCATATGCCGCACAGACATAGAATGACTAACGCTGCTTCCAAACTTGTAACGTTGGATCCGTGAGTATGAGCTCTGCAGTCCTTGTACACAGAGGGTACATACCCCTAAGCTGCCCACATAAGGGGTACAGGATAAGTATCCAATCTGCCCATCAAATGATTTGCCATCTACATTGTCTCATATGTCAAAATGTAATGCAGTTTTATTAGGAAAAATTCTAGAACTGAGGTTCATTTTGTTTACCTGTCACATACGTGGATCGGAGAATGTGGTGGAATATAACCTCGTATGTTCTCTACCCAATAGATTTAGATTTTTCCTCTTTTTGTTTTCATAGAGATGCTTCTCAGTATACGTAGCACACATCGGCACCGTATCTATTAGCAGCTTCTTGAAAGTTTCTCAGAAGGCTGGGAACATAAATTTACTCTTTGTACAGTTACATGTGTTAATTATTACATACTTGTGGCTTAATATTAATTTGGGGGATACAGAATACTGTGCAAAATTTTCAGGCAGGTCTGGAAACAATGCTGTAAAGTAAGAATGCTTTCAAAAATAAAAGTGTTAATAGTTTATTTTTTATCAATTAAAAGAAAATGCAAAGTGAACTGACAGAAGAGAAATCGAAATCGAAATGATGATCATTATCTCCTGTTTGGTGTGATTGGTTAATCCCTGACTGTGTGCAAGTGTACCTAGAAGAATTGATGATGTTTTAAAGGCAAAAGGTGGTCACACCAAATATTGACTGTTCTGTTTATTCACTTTGCATTTTGTTAACTGATAAAAATAAACTATTGGCACTTTTATTATTGAAAGCATTCGTACTTTGCAGCATTTTTTCCACACCTGCCTAAAAGTTTTGCACAGTATTGTGTATCACACTCGACAGCGCTATATGAATTATTTGTCGTTTTCATTTAACCGACTGTAGGAGGTTATTGGAGCGGTAAATAACGTGAAAGCGTGTAATTACATTTTATACGACAATGGCGACTTTCACATTTTAGAAACCGTGAAGACAATATTGTCTCTTGTGTCTATGACATTATTTTATTATATTGTGTACAAACAGGTTAACGCGATTTTAGTATTAACTACTTATACTGTCAAACCGCAAATCTGAGCTATCGTGGGGCCTAAGTATACATGTACGCCTGACAAGCGATACGGCGTAAGAACACGGACTTCTGAGAACTCCAGGACTGGAATCGTGCTAGTTCACGCAAGATACGTCACACTAGGAGACTTAGATCTGAACGTGAATCAGGCCCATAATGTTTGAGGTGACATTGATTCATTGGGCAACAACGCGGAGTTGATTATCCAGGGACAAGCGTGGTCTCTGGGCTTCTGGCTATTGCCGGTATAATCTGTTTATTCTCACACGCAGCTCCCAGTTATATACACATCTGATAGGGAGGTGTTGCTGGATCCCACTTGAGAGGACTACAGACCTCCAGTCTGGGATTTACGGTATCTCGGGCTGTCAGAGGCCTAATGTGTCGCCTGCAGCCTCCTCTGGAGTCTCTTTGATGCACAGAAGAGTCCTGATAGCAGAAACTAATCAGAACAGCTACAGAACGTCAATTACCGCCTGGCTGCTCCGACACGTGAGCCTCCTTGTTGGGTTAATCTGAGTTACTTGACATGAGCCTGAGGAATGGGCGCAAGATCTGGATAGCGCTGGAATTCCCCATGACCAGTAATAAGAACACAAGTGGCAGAGACTCGGCTGACACCAGCGATCGGTCACACGCCCGGCACCCACTTCAGATGGGACTGAACTTACAACATGTTTAATTTAGGCAGGCGGCAGTCCTGGTAACCGTACGTACCACGAAATAAAGTCAAGAAGGAAAAATATTTATTGTAAGAATACTACGGGAGATTTACGAGAGTGGAGCGTGTAGCGCTTTTTCTAGATTGGCTGTTGCACTTGGCGCACTCACGCCCACATGGCGGTTTTGGGGTCTCACCTGTTCCCTGTATTATCATTATTATAGGTAGGATGGGAAATGCACATGGGGGAAAGGGGGAAATGTCACTTACGGAGTAAGAATTCTCCCACTTTAGAATCATTCTTTTTCATTACATGAAAGTGGAGTTTGTTAATGTAATGTGAGAAGGGGTATTAATGTGTAATGTATGTTTGTGGGGGTGTATTAATGTAATGTTTAGTAGTGCTCCTCACAGTGAGTGTAGTGTAGATTAAGGTGCTCTGTCATCATAGCTGAATGTGTGACCCCTCCCCCCACAGTCTATACATTGTTTAGCAGTGCTCCTTACAGTGTAGATAAGAATATGCTGTGATCATAACTGCATAGTTGACCCCCTCATTACACTTTTTAGCAGCACCCCTCAAAGTGTAGATGAAGGTACTCTGTAACCATAACAATATGTATGACCTCCTCTCTTTACAATGTTTGGCAGTGCTCCTCACAGTGTAGATCAAGGTCCTTAGTGATTATATATGCATGGATTGCAGTGCTTTTCACAGTGTTGATAATGATGCTGTGTAATCATAACTGCATGGATGACTCCTCCTCTCTTTGCATTGTTTAGCAGTGCTCCTCACAGTATAGATAATAATGCTCTGCATGGATGACACCCCCTCTCTGCATTCTTTAGCAGTGCTCCTCACAGTATAGATAATGATGCTCTGCATGGATGACCCCTCTCTCTGCATTCTTTAGCAGTGCTCCTCACAGTGTATATAATGATACTCTGCATGGATGACCCCCCTCTGCATTCTTTAGCAGTGCTCTTCACAGTGAATATAATGATGCTCTGCATGGCTGAAGTCACTGCAGCAATTATTTACATTTTTTGTTTTTGTTTTTGGAACGTTTGGATGTCAGGTTTCCAGATATAAGATCTTATTCCTGTATTACACTTGGAACACAGAGAGTGCAGCGATTCCTAGAAAAGGATTAATGTACTTTCCTCATCAGTTCATCAGAGCAGCAGATAACAAATCATTTGTCCCACAGATACTAGACACAGAGGATCCGGAGGCTGTGTAGCTGGACAGGTTTATTAGTCCGTTGTTATAAAGATTTCTGATTTCCGATACTCTGGACATTTTCCCCATGACTGACATTCTATCAGGAAAAGGATGGTTACAAAGTATCACCCAGCATCAGAGATGTCCTTACACCTAACCGCGGGGGCCCCAGGGGCCCTGCCAGGTCACAGTAGCATTGCTGAGTGCTGCATTCACTTCTTCACTGTTGAATCTCCCGACACTCTCCAAGGTCTGTATTGATTGAGAAATTTAATGGAGCATCTGCTCCGCTCACGTCTTCATCGATGATTTTCCCACCGTTAATCCTCTAACTCCTTTCATGGCCTCACTAATTACTCCCCGCCAGCGGGGGTCAAGGAAGAGTAGAGAGATTAATCTGTGACGTGTGCCCCCGTTCCCTCTCATCCTGCAGCGTGCTCCGTGGATCCGCAGTGTACAGCTCTCATCCTGCAGCGTGCTCCGTGGATCCGCAGTGTACAGCTCTCATCCTGCAGCGTGCTCCGTGGATCCGCAGTGTACAGCTCTCATCCTGCAGCGTGCTCCGTGGATCCGCAGTGTACAGCTCTCATCCTGCAGCGTGCTCCGTGGATCCGCAGTGTACAGCTCTCATCCTGCAGCGTGCTCCGTGGATCCACAATGTACAGCTCTCATCCTGCAGCGTGCTCCGTGGATCCGCAGTGTACAGCTCTCATCCTGCAGCGTGCTCCGTGGATCCGCAGTGTACAGCTCTCATCCTGCAGCGTGCTCCGTGGATCCACAGTGTACAGCTCTCATCCTGCAGCGTGCTCCGTGGATCCGCAGTGTACAGCTCTCATCCTGCAGCCTGCTCCGTGGATCCCCAGTGTACAGCTCTCATCCTGCAGCGTGCTCCGTGGATCCGCAGTGTACAGCTTCTCCATACTGCCGTAACCTCCAGCAACAATCTCTGGGGACGCTGGTGACACGGACATTAGACGTTCCATCTACCAGTCGTCACTTGAGTCTAATAATATACAATTCCTGGTATCTGTTCTTCTGTGTGTATGGGGACCTGCGCTGTGCTGACTTCTGTTCTCGGTATCTGCCCTTATCCTGTGTATTAATCTGTCATTTGGAGACTATTTAAAATACAACAGAGTTGGTCAAACGATGCTGATCCACTGAGGGGACATTTACTAACTGTCTGGGATTGACTTAGGGGCCCAGTGAGGTCAGAAGGGGAGACCTCTCAGGGCCCCAAGGAGCGGGGGGGGGCCCATGGATCTGTTTCTCAATATTAGCAGAGATGGGGAAGATTGAGCCACAGTCAACTAATTAACGCACTAGTAGGGCGCAAAATGGGTCAGGTGACTGCGGAGCAGTAGCGGAGAGCTTGCAGCGTTGTCAGGTCTGCAGGGTCACACACCCTGTAGCTGATGTTTCCCTGGGCTGCGCTCAGACACCAAGAGCGAGATAGAGACAAGTGTCTAGACAGACGGAGCGTTTTTCCCCGGGAACAATTTTAACACCGGAACCTGGAATGCTGTAAAAAAACAAAAAACACACGGTTGTTTATTAAACATTTTTTACTAAAATTTAGTGTTTTTGGATCTGAATATTACAATCATTACAGATACACTCCAAGAAAAAACATCTGGATGTAGCCTTAATGGTATTGGCGCCAGCTATGAGTAATCCAGATGATAACTGGGACCTCCACGTTGTTGCGCGCCTGTCCAACGCCATACATCAACTGGGGACAAGAAATCCGCTCTCCCGGAACCGCTGAGTTGAAGACGTTAAACTGTCTATAGATGGTGAGTGATGGCGGATTACACATCGCAGACAGCGCCCTCCCCTAGGCACGTTGTAGCTGGACCCTCGTTCACCCTCTCCATCTTTTTGTCTTCTTTTGGAAGATGGGAAGTGACCCCGGCACAGTGCGCTCTGCCGTATCCGCTGTCATGGTGGAGTAATGTGTCACTGGGTCAGTGTGCGGTCACTTATTGCTGACCTGAGCTGGTACAATGACCATTGTTACCGGGCAATTAATTCTCTACAATGAACTTCTTTTGTATTCATGGGATAATAAACCACAAAGAGTCTAATATATGGAATCGGAAAGTCCTATAAGATATTTATTCTGTCGTATATTGGTTTTGATGATCTGGAAGAAGACTTTGTGCAAAGGTTGAGCCACTCAATGGCGTATTCTGCAGTCTTTACAGATAATATTCCTGGCCAAAGAGAAAGTACAAAGTGTGTTTGGGTGAAGTATTATAAGCGCAGTATAAGTTTGTCTGTTTTTTGCAGTTTATTCATAACTTTTTTTCTCCTTCATAAATTCTTCCCAGAACCCCCTGTGACTCCTGTCTAGATCTGAAATTCCGATAGAAGGGACCACACTGTGAGAGCTGCAGAGCAGCGATGTTGTGTTTACTCCCAATCATAAAGCCCTGCGGAGTATGTTGGCTCTATATAAATAAATAATAATATTTGTATTGGCACACACTTAGCGGCAGAGACAAGGGGAGGGGCATCGACAACTAGCTCTTGCCTTTTAGTAGATGAGCGTGTTGTCAAGCTGACAAGGGAATAACAGTTAGAGACTGGAAGATGGCATCGATGCACACCCCTCTGTGCTCCGCTTGCTTCTCAGTGATATTCTTTTGGAACTATTAGACAGGGAAGCATCATTGTTTCTGTTATCTTTTTATTCAGTTACAGAGTGGTTTTCTGGGGTTGGCGTGAGCGTGCTTTGTCGCCAATATTCACATTGTTGATGTCTGCAGAGCTTGTTGCACCAGTAACAAAACACTGGCGTGACTTCAAATGCTTTTATTCTATGTTTTATGAGAACTGCGGATTGTAGCTCGCTCTTCCTATCTGTGCATGAAATAGCATCACTAAGAGGCCGCGTCAGCCGCGCAGTTCAGTAGTAACCTTGCGGCTGTCTCTGATCTGTGCACATTACCAGCAACTATGGCCGTGAAAACGTCGCTCTTTTCTGGTTTATGAAGCACACGTCTGGATGCTACAACTGAGAGGTGCTCCTGACCCCTGCTGGTGAGATGTGTGACTGCTGCCATCTATGGGGCAGATTCAGTTCGCCTCGATGTTCGGATGCACTTATTACCGGCTATTCCGGTAAGAAATCCCTGGTCATTATTCTGCGCACCTGTAAGAGATGTGAGGGAACGTGAGCTGAGATTTCTGTACAAACTCTGTTGCGATGTCTCTCCACAGTTAGTGGTTAGCACTTCTGCCTCACAGCACTGGGGTCATGAGTTCGATTCCTGACCATGGCCTTATCTGTGAGGAGTTTGTATGTTCTCCCTGTGTTTGCGTGGGTTTCCTCCGGGTGCTCCGGTTTCCTCCCACACTCCAAAAACATACTGGTAGGTTAATTGGCTGCTATTAAATTGACCCTACTCTGTGTGTGTGTGTGTGTGTGTGTATGTGTGTGTGTATTAGGGAATTTAGACTGTGAGCCCCAATGGGGCAGGGACTGATGTGAGTGAGGTCTCTGTACAGCGCTGCGGAATCAGTGGCGCTATATAAGTAGCTGATGATGAGACTGTTCCAGAGACACCGCGTCACCTCGCGCCCCGTTGCATACAGTACGTAGTGGATCACAGAACAACATTGTCTAGGCATTAACCAAATACAATTGAGCCAACACGCACACATGTGTAGCTGCAGACTGGACTACCCATGGACAGTCTCTGTGTGTCTAGAAATGTCACTAATTTATATTGTAACCAACTCCACAATAACAATGTTACATACTACATGCAGTCACTACTATTTGTCCTTACCCTCTAGGTTCATCAGAAGAACAGTGATTATCCCTGTTCGCACCGCTCTATCTTCGATCTGCCGGCTGATCCCATCTGGATGTGATCGGTTGGATGCTGCACACTTGGCAAAGTCAGGATAACATGATAACTTGACCACACGCGTGTCCTTATCTTGCAGATTGCCGTGTTTTTTCCAGTGATAGGAAACATCAACTGGTTACCGCCAGATATTTTCACTAATGCTTTATGTAATGATTTAAGGTTTTCCTATCTGTATATGAAATAACATCACTAAGAGGCCGCGCCAGCCGCGCAGTTCAGTAGTAACTGAAGTGTTGGGTTATATTGTGTTACTGGAAAGGAAGGACGGCAGAGTGATATCTCTCATGTATAGCGCAGCTATGAGAAGTACACACGTATATATTTTATGCAGTTGGTGCAAAAATACAAGCGGGCAGGTGGGGATGTGGCACAGAGGGCAGGTGAGAATGAGGCACAGAGGGCAGGATGAGAATGAGGCACAGAGGGCAGGTGGGAATGTGGCACAGAGGGCAGGTGAGAATGAGGCACAGAGGGCAGGTGGGAATGAGGCACAGAGGACAGGTGGGGATGTGGCACAGAGGGCAGGATGAGAATGTGGCACAGAGGACAGGTGGGGATGTGGCACAGAGGGCAGGATGAGAATGAGGCACAGAGGGCAGGTGGGAATGTGGCACAGAGGGCAGGATGAGATTGAGGCACAGAGGGCAGGTGAGCTGTTTGATAAGGGAGTAGACGCTGCCATCTACTGGTCACTCTGGATACTCTCTTTAAACTTGTATCACTCAGTAAAGGTCGTTTTGAATAAACAGCATAATTCTAAAATCTGTGTTTTTTTCTTCTCACCTGTGTCCTGCAGAGAGACACCTCTGGGTGGGCTTACATGTACCTTATAGATAATGTAACCCATACATTTAATCCTGCCTATATTGTCTAGCAGAATGTATTAACCTGGTACCACTAAGTTGTCTGGTCCTATGCAGTCTTCTGCTTCACCACTTCTCTTGTTCTGTGTGCTGGGTGTAATTCTCAGTATCTGCTCTTATTATGTATGTATGGACACCTGCACAGTACCACTTCTCTTGTTCTGTGTGCTGGGTGTAATTCTCAGTATCTGCTCTTATTATGTATGTATGGACACCTGCACAGTACCACTTCTCTTGTTCTGTGTGCTGGGTGTAATTCTCAGTATCTGCTCTTATTATGTATGTATGGACACCTGCACAGTACCACTTCTCTTGCTCTGTGTGCTGGGTGTAATTCTCAGTATCTGCTCTTATTATGTATGTATGGACACCTGCACAGTACCACTTCTCTTGCTCTGTGTGCTGGGTGTAATTCTCAGTATCTGCTCTTATTATGTATGTATGGACACCTGCACAGTACCACTTCTCTTGCTCTGTGTGCTGGGTGTAATTCTCAGTATCTGCTCTTATTATGTATGTATGGACACCTGCACAGTACCACTTCTCTTGCTCCGTGTGCTGGGTGTAATTCTCAGTATCTGCTCTTATTATGTATGTATGGACACCTGCACAGTACCACTTCTCTTGTTCTGTGTGCTGGGTGTAATTCTCAGTATCTGCTCTTATTATGTATGTATGGACACCTGCACAGTACCACTTCTCTTGTTCTGTGTGCTGGGTGTAATTCTCAGTATCTGCTCTTATTATGTATGTATGGACACCTGCACAGTACCACTTCTCTTGCTCTGTGTGCTGGGTGTAATTCTCAGTATCTGCTCTTATTATGTATGTATGGACACCTGCACAGTACCACTTCTCTTGCTCTGTGTGCTGGGTGTAATTCTCAGTATCTGCTCTTATGTATGTATGGACACCTGCACAGTACCACTTCTCTTGCTCTGTGTGCTGGGTGTAATTCTCAGTATGTGTTGTTATTATGCATGGCCAGCTGCACAGTATCACTCACATTGTTGATACTGAATGCATCTTTTGAGGATCACGTCCTACATACATACAGATGATAAATAAGGATATATATTATATTCCACCTACACACGTACCCTGTAGACCGCACCCTTGCGGCCACCCCAGGATTTATTGTAATTATTTCCTGTAAACGAGATTTTTGGCAGCAAACATCCTAATCCCACTTCTACCTCACACGTGGTGATCCCCAGTAATTACCTTCTCTCCGTACAGGACGCCTCTTGCAGCACTTAGGTCTCTGCGGTGGCTTCTCAAAAACGTGGGGAGCATCTGACCTCACCTTAAGATTAGATTAGAGGGGCGCACGAGACTGGGGGTCCACCAATGTTATATCTGTCCTTCTGATGTCATTTCTCTATAGACCCATTTCTGTAGCCTTCGATGGCGACTATTGGAAACTGCCCCCGTGCTCCCTCCCTGCCCCTGCGTTTGAAACCTGGTGCACGAGAAAAAGGTTCTGTAACCCATCGCAACCAATCACAAGCTTGCTTTCGTTTTCCAAACTGGACTAGAAAAATGGTTGTTGAGTCTAATTCTCTGGCTATAGGTTACAACACCTTCTCCCTGTGCACCAGTCTGTCTTTAGGACTTTCTCTCGTACCCATCACTGTAGCTTCCATGTGATAATTCCGGGTTTCCGTATACACCAGTGTCTCTAGTCGTCCGCTGGTTAATGACATGGCGCGTTCTCCTTTCTTCATACAAATTACAATGAAATTTAAAAATTCTGCAGCCAATATTATGTACATAATGTGCTGTCTTACACTCCCTACGTTCCCCCGCACCCTAAAAACGGGATAGTTGCCTCATTGTAGGTGTAGATGATGGTCACAATAAGAATAGAGCTGCCAGTCGCAGTGTATCCTGGTCACAGAAGTCATTAAACCTGATATTAAATAACTTTCTGTTGTGCGGAGGTCAGGCAGGTTTCAAGGGGGGGCTAATTGGGAGGGGGCGGTACACAGCCGGTCTCCTTGTTTGTATACATCGGCTAAGAGCGCCTCTCTCATAGTCTCCGGGCGGCCGGCCAAGATGGATTCCTTTCCTGCTTTCTCTGTCCTCCTTGTTACTTTCCTCCTAAGGTTCCCCTGTACATTCTTTCTGTTCTGCTCCAGGGGGAGAAGTGATAAGATCTGGATGAACGTGATGTTCCTGGCATGCAGAATTCCTGGGTAATTGTGTGCGCTGCGTCGGATGAATGTCACAGAACTGCGCTGTAATCCTGATCTATCGTCTGTGTTCCCCCCGGCTCCTCTGCACTCAGAGTACAATGAATGCGGCTATTGTCCGCAATTTGTTTGTACGCTGTTACCCAGAGGGGCTGCATTAGAGGAAATCTTTATTTTAAACTCTTCTTTCATCTTCCTACAGGTGCCGGCGTCTCTGCTGATACCCGTGAGCTAAAAGGTGGTAACAGATTTATTTTAGCCTCTTAAGGTGATGACTATGGAAATATATATTAGCAAAAAGGGTAAAGTCACAAAGCACAACTCTGTGTCAGTAATTGGATAATTCTAGTCATACCTTCTGACCAGTGTAGATGAACATTCTTTTTATTCTTGCAGTTTGTCTCTAGAATAGGACATATTCTTATAATGATATATAAAATATGGGTGTCCCATTATTATCATTCCAGAATCTTTTGTAATCTCCCCTCGGTATTATAGTACAATATAGTAAGTTGTAATTATAGCGCACTCTTAAAGACTGCCACAGCGTATGAAAAGATTATCCACCAATCTCAATACATCCAATAAGTAACAAAAACATACTAACAAGATGACAAGCTTCTTCTCACGCCTTGATAAAGACTCCAGTTAAAGAGTAGAAACGCGTTGGTAATGTGTATTACAAGACCCGTTACTCATTTCACTCAGTATTATACCCACCCATATTTTCCCCTCCTCCCTAATACTGACATAGAGTGAGGCCCACAATATTGGCACCATTGCATTTTTTTCTAATAATGCAACAGTAAATTGTTGAAATGAAAAAATATTTTGGTATCCACAAAATTTTTGCTGTGGAAAGGAACACAAAACAACAGAACAATGTATTAAGTTGTAGGTTATTCCATGCAGAAATCCTTAAATATTTAGTTAGAAATAATGACATTTCAGGCAGGTTATTTCCCTTCACTGTGGAACAGAACTCACTAGTGGTGAGTGACAGGTGCCTGCAATATAAAAATCTCTCATAAAAGAAGCTTGAATAGAGACCTGGGGGTATATTTACTAAACTGCGGGTTTGGAAAAGTGGAGATGTTGCCTATAGCAACCAATCAGAATCTAGCTGTCATTTTGTAGAATGCACTAAATAAATGAAAGCTGGAATCTGATTGGTTGCTATAGGCAACATCTCCACTTTTCCAAACCCGCAGTTTAGTAGATCTAGCCCCAGGACTCATTCTCCTGTTTTGTGGTGCTGTTGTAGTGGAGCATGGAGGAGAGAGAGAAAGCCAGAGAATTGTGTGAGGAGGTCAGACAGAAGATATAGAGCCAAGAATGGACAATCTCAAGGCTACAAATCAGTTTCCAGAGACCTCGACTTACTGTGCCCACATTACATAATGCATCTAGGAAGTTTAGTCCATATATTGTAGTCAAACTACCTGGATGTGGCCACAAGAGAAAACCTGATTGAATGGTGGATAAAGCAGTTTAATCGACAAACAGATTCCAGCCACAGACACAGGGAATGACACCAACCCAATGAGAGGGAGCCCAGGGGCCCCACTGCTGAGAGAGGGACATAGGTAAGTCCAACTGGAGTTGTCAAAACAGACTCAAACAAGCCAAATTCCTTCTGGGAGAATGTCTGTGGACAGATGAGACCAAATTACAGATTTTTGTTATCTCCCATCACCCCTATGGTTACAGAAAGTAAAATGAAAAGGACACCTCACTACAGTCACACGAGTAGGGGGCTCGGTGCAGTCTGGGGTTGCTGGAGATTATCTGGAGATTACCAGGCCGGTTTGGAGGGGAATGTTGGACCCACTGTTAGAATGCTGGGTCTCTATCATAAGTCTTCCAGCAGGACGATGACCCCAAACACACTTCAGAAAGCCCCCAAGAATGTGACGGACAGGTGGGTTTTGAAGGAGCGTTTGGAGCGTCGGAGCCTGGTAGAGAACGTGGTTGGACGTGGGACAGTCATAACAATTCCATCACACATTGACGCTTGATTCTTCTCAGCGAATAGTTGAAAATATAGTGGAATTTAGACTGTAAGCTCCAATGGAGCAGGGACTGATGTGAGTGATTTATATTCTTTGTACAGCGCTGCAGAATTGGTGGTGCTATATAAATAAAAGGTGATGCATCTCTGTAAACTGGTACATAGGAGGAAGATGCTGTAACCTGTGACAATCAGATATTTGATTTAATTTTCTTAACTGCACTAGAAAAATTAGCTGGATTCTTATTAGTTGCTAAGTGTTACATCAGCCTGCACAAATGTTGTTTTCTCTGTTTCTTAAATCTGAAGCAATGTTGAAAAATTACTGATGTTGTACATGAAATAACCACTAGGTGGCGCCGGTCGATCAGCGTTTCACTACCACTTCCATCCGTATTATACACCAGTGTAATTCCTCCATACTAAGGGAATAACTCTAATTTAGACTGCATCAAGAAAATTGTCATTTATTAAATCTATTCCATTCATTTTGCTGCCACAGACTGGTGCCTCATGCTCCCTTAATACAAGATTACAGATCTTTATGGGGTCAGGAAGGAGTAGTGCAACTTATGTACCATCTCTTTCAAAGCTGTTTTTTCATGGGCTGTACTGGTATTAACCAACCAGTGGCTGTCCAAGTGTTGTGAAACTACAATTCCCAGCATGCCTTGCCAGTTATCAGCTGGTTAACTTCTAGCATAGCATGCTGGGGCTTGTAGTTTCGCAACACCTGGGGAACCACCAGTTGTCCAGACCTCTCCAGCTGCTAGCAAGGCATGCTGGGTTATGTAGTCCCACTGTGTCTGGAGAATGACAGGTGGTCTAGCTCAAGGGTCAGGGAACTTTTTTACCTTTTACCCCCAAATATATTTAGATACGCCGACGTTACCCCCTTGATTTGAAAGGAAGGAAATCAAATATTATTAATTATTGGAATTCAAAATTTTATTGAATCTATTCAAAATTTCTTTGAAAGCTTCAACTTCAAAACGTCATGTTTTGGAGAAATGATGTTGCTTCATTTTTGATACGAGACCATCAATATTGGGGCATTTTGATGTCAGAGCAATTTGGATACAGTCTTCAGCGTCCAATCGATTTCTCTGCTTTGTTTTTATGTTTGTTAGAGTGGAAAATCCTTGTTCACAAAGGTACGTTGTTGTAAAAGGCAGCAACTTTTTGACTACCTCCTCATGTGCAATTTTGATGCCTTTGCAGCTGTTGACATCCAAAAATATGACAGATCTGCTTTGTTTTCAAATGCAATACGTGCTTCATTATTGCATCGAAGCTCAAGAAGTGCCTCTGCCAACCCTTGAGACTCTTCTGGTACAACAGCAATTTCACATTTATAGGGGTCTACAATGCAACTGACAGCATGTGAATCAGCAGCATTACCCCCAGGAATTTCATTTTTACCCTATTTGGGGTAATTTACCCCTGTTCCCTGACCACTGGTCTAGCCCTTCCCTATTGAGGCGTTGAGTTTTTATTGCGTCATGCAGTTTCCTATGTGTGAATATTACGTTGTAACCTAGGAGAAATTTGTATTTTAAATGTAAAAGTTTTAACGGACAGAAGCGTTGTGTAATCTCAGCTGGAAGCAGCGATTTTTAGCGTAAATAGTGGCGCTAATGCTTCCAGGTTTACAGGGAACTTCCAACGTCCTGTTTGTCAGACTAATCTTATCACATTTTATTTCCTATAAATTAATTTCTGCTGGTGTGTTGGGGGGGTTGGGTACCCCCGTAGCTAGTTAGAGAGAGGTTTGCAGTGTATTCAGCAAATAATAACCTGGGTTTGTTTCCAGGACAAAAACAGATCGACGTTTGGCACTCACAGGGCTTAATTAAGGCCGCGAAAATGTCAGTGTAGCTCTTTAAGACATATATTTCACTTATTTAAATTACTATTTCAATTTGAAGCAATTATAACATATAGTATAAAGTGCCTGAATGACACTACCCTAAAAAAAATCACATTGTATCCAGAGAGTATCCAAAAGTAACAGCTTGTAATAAGATTACAGAATAAACCGTCATTAAAACCACCGTAATAGAAATTAAACGCTCGCTGTTACCACTTTCATCAAAGGTAATGCAGGTTAATTAAATAGAGCTTTCAATTAGTAGCTTGTTCATAGCCAATAATGAAATGCTTTCAGCCAGGGCCTCAGAGAGAAACTGATAGACACACACAAATTATAACGGATATATTGGTTTCAAGTGTGAGAAAAATGTTCCTATACAAGTCTTAATCCCCGGGGCTTTTTCCCATCCAGTGCACTTCAAATTGTTTCATTCATTGAACTAACTCATTATCCTGCAGCCTAGGACTGAGATCTCAGCTATGCATTGTTAATTTGCTGCAGACTGAACGTAAAGACCGTACTGACCGCGGCGAACGCTTACAAAGAGTCCAGGTGGACGAGGATTTTGCATCCTACTGAGAGACATTCCCTGATTCACTGCGGTGCTGAGTGTTACTCATCGCTGGCTAAACCCACAATATAAAGTGTAAATTAATTATTAGTTTGACAATTAGTTTGAACAGCACCGTGGCATTAAACCACGACTCCCATCAGCCACTGAATGCACACGTCCAACATCGCCACTAAGGAATCTGCCGCTCAGTGACAGAATCGCCAGGCTGCGTGGTGGGGAAATTTACTAACGTCATTTTTCTGGCGGTTCTCTCAATGCTGCCGATGTTGCCTTTGAAGCTTCAGGACTTACTGTCCAGCGGTTTGGAGGCTGAAAAATGAAATCGCAGGCGATATGTGGAGGTTTCAAAACCACGTAGGGGAAACAGTCATTAGCAATGTTAAAAAGAAACTTTGCTACTCAGCAAACGTCCGTGCACCTGCACTCAGAGCCGCTAAGTAACATTGTCTGCCTCTTGGTACCCCTGGCTGGAAGGTACCAGGTACTTAATAATAATTGAGTGTGACCTCTTATAACAGGATGTCCTAGCTACTCACAATGCATTAAGGTTCGCTGACAACTACACCACGGTGATGGTTGTCAAGGACAAGTGAACTAGGAGATCATCATTTATTTATATAGCGCCACTAATTCCGTAGCGCTGTACAGAGAACTCACTCACATCAGTTCCTGTACCATTGGAGCTTACAGTTTAAACCTTCTAACAGACAGACAGACAGGCTAGGGTTAATTTTTTCATTAGCCAATTAACCTACCAGTATGTTTTTGGAGTGTGGGAGGAAACCGGAGTACCTGGAGGAAACCCACGCAAACACGGGGAGAACATACAAACTACTCACAGATAAGGCCATGGTCTGGAACTTAACTCATGGCCCCAGTGCTGTGAGGCAGAAGTGCTAACCACTGAGCCACTGTGCTGGACAAGCCTGCAGAAGGCCAAAGCCCGATCTGTAAAGAGGGTCTCTAAATCTAAACAGAAAGTATTTTTAATAACATTATACTTGGAAGATGTTTAGCTGGGACCCGAAATGCCTGGGCATAATGATTTTGAGTCTGGCAACCCCCCTGTAACTTGAAAGTGAACCTGTAAGATCCCAGCTATACATTACTTAGTGATATGCTGGAAAGTCAGATTGGTTTCATATGACGGGAGAATGGACTTTAAAAAGAAAAGACTGAAACCAATTCTGTGTTATGATAGATTTTCTTTTCCGTTACATCCAGCAAAATGGAAACCAGCTGTCAAAACTGAGCGCGTAACTGGTGCTGTAGAAACACACGGAGAGGGGCACGGAAACCATGGAGCTCTCACAGTAACAGAGATGAATTTGGGATTAAGGCTGCACTCTGTGAAGGTGACGGAAGAACATTTGTATCACAGGGAGAGATAACAGGACGTCGGAGATGTGGGTCTGATGGGGAAGGTGACACGATAAAAATCAGCGATCGAGATGTTAGACTTTTCATGCTGAGCTGATGGTGTGTATATTGTGTGTGTGTGTGTGTGTGTGTATATATAGATAGAGAGAGAGAGCGAGCAATCCCACATAGAAAAATTATTTCATTAAATAGCAATTTAAGCAACTTTTTAGCATGCATCTGATAGTCTTTTTCTCTTAGCTGTCCTCCTACATATCATTATGGGCAGCATGGTGGCTCAGTGGTTAGCACTTCTGCCTCACAGCACTGGGGTCATGAGTTCAATTCCCGACCATGGCCTTATCTGTGTGGAGTTTGTATGTTCTCCCCATGTTTGCGTGGGTTTCCTCCGGGTGCTCCAGTTTTCTCCCACACTCCAAAAAAAACATACTAGTAGGTTAATTGGCTGCTATCAAAATTGACCCTAGTCTCTCTCTGTCTGTATGTATGTGTGTGTTAGGGAATTTAGACTGTAAGCCCCAATGGGGCAGGGACTGATGTGAATGAGTTCTCTGTACAGCGCTGCGGAATCAGTGGCGCTAAATAAATAAATGGTGATGATGATGATCTCCTTTTCAAAATTTCCCTGTTAGGCAAACACAAACTGCTGCCAAACAGTCAGTCTGTTACACAGACACATGCTCACAGCTCTCAGCAGGGTCATGTGATGGCAGAGGGGGAGAATGAGGAGGTCCAAGTGCTGACAGAGCTCAGATGGTTGTTCCAAAGCATCTTTGCTCACTACATCATGTGACTGTGGTTTCCATGGTAATCCAGAATCATAAATCGTTCATAGCAGTCTGAAGAGAAAAACACAAGGGAAAATGGTAAATGCAAAACATTCTTCTCACAGTCTGCCACTGTCATTTATATTAAAAACCCCACACCTGATTTTATTAATGCTATTCATTTAATATTAGGGCTACAACTACAAGCCCCAGCATGCCTGGTGTGCTGGGTATTGTAGTTACCCAAGTGCTGAAACGTGAGCAGGAGAAGGTGTCTGGGGTAATTACACCCCTGCCTGGGACGGGCTGTCAGCAGCATGTGGTGATTAGAGATAAAGCTACAACATAATTAAGTCTCCTATCAGCAATGTAACGGCCGTCATTTCATTAGGTAACAAATCCAATTACATTATACATTAGAAAACAGTTGTTTATTCATCTTGAGTTTTTAAGTTATGGATTATACTTCTATTGTTATTACTGATACTGTCATTATATATTAATATTAGAGACCAGTGGTTGTCATAGCATCCACAGAATATGTCACCAGCCAGAGGTAATGTAATGTCCCATTCATATACAAGCATTAGGAAATTATCTCTTCTAATTTATGGGACGCTGGCTATAGGAGAAATACTTAATCTTTGATTGGGAGGTGTATAAATCAAAGTGCAGAAAAAGACAGGGATTCTGGACAATGTTCAAGATAACAGGTGAACATAGCCAGGGCTGGATGAATATATTATATTCACACACAAACACAGTCTGATTGCGACAGGAACGTTCTGTTTCGGAAACACTGGTGAGTGCTGTTCTCTTTCACCCCTTTATTCGGTATACTCATCTAGATACTGTGTACAGTTCTGGAGGCCGTATCTCCAGAAGGATATAACTACATTACAGACTGTACAAAGACGGGCAACTAACATGGTGCATGGTCTACAGCACGAAACTTACCCCGAAAGACTAAGAGATCTTAATATGTATAGTTAGGAGCAGAGAAGGGGACGGGGGACATGATAGAAACTTTCAACTATATCCAGGGTTATAACAAGCTGCAGGAGGGAAACATTATACATAGGAGGAGATGTATTAGAGCACAAGGACATGTACTGACACTGGGGGGAAGAGAAGTATTAGAACACGAGGACATGTACTGACACTGGGGGGAAGAGAAGTATTAGAACACGAGGACATGCACTGACACTGGGGGGAAGAGAAGTATTAGAACACGAGGACATGTACTGACACTGGGGGGAAGAGAAGTATTAGAACACGAGGACATGCACTGACACTGGGGGGAAGAGAAGTATTAGAACACGAGGACATGTACTGACACTGGGGGGAAGAGAAGTATTAGAACACGAGGACATGTACTGACACTGGGGGGAAGAGAAGTATTAGAACACGAGGACATGTACTGACACTGGGGGAAGAGAAGTATTAGAACACGAGGACATGTACTGACACTGGGGGGAAGAGAAGTATTAGAACACGAGGACATGTACTGACACTGGGGGGAAGAGAAGTATTAGAACACGAGGACATGTACTGACACTGGGGGGAAGAGAAGTATTAGAACACGAGGACATGTACTGACACTGGGGGGAAGAGAAGTATTAGAACACGAGGACATGCACTGACACTGGGGGGAAGAGAAGTATTAGAACACAAGGACATGTACTGACACTGGGGGGAAGAGAAGTATTAGAACACGAGGACATGTACTGACACTGGGGGGAAGAGAAGTATTAGAGCACAAGGACATGTACTGACACTGGGGGAAGAGAAGTATTAGAACACGAGGACATGTACTGACACTGGGGGGAAGAGAAGTATTAGAACACGAGGACATGTACTGACACTGGGGGGAAGAGAAGTATTAGAACACGAGGACATGTACTGACACTGGGGGGAAGAGAAGTATTAGAACACGAGGACATGTACTGACACTGGGGGGAAGAGAAGTATTAGAACACGAGGACATGTACTGACACTGGGGGGAAGAGAAGTATTAGAACACGAGGACATGTACTGACACTGGGGGAAGAGAAGTATTAGAACACGAGGACATGTACTGACACTGGGGGGGAAGAGAAGTATTAGAACACGAGGACATGTACTGACACTGGGGGGAAGAGAAGTATTAGAACACGAGGACATGTACTGACACTGGGGGGAAGAGAAGTATTAGAACACGAGGACATGCACTGACACTGGGGGGAAGAGAAGTATTAGAACACGAGGACATGCACTGACACTGGGGGGAAGAGAAGTATTAGAACACGAGGACATGCACTGACACTGGGGGGAAGAGAAGTATTAGAACACGAGGACATGTACTGACACTGGGGGGAAGAGAAGTATTAGAACACGAGGACATGCACTGACACTGGGGGGAAGAGAAGTATTAGAACACGAGGACATGTACTGACACTGGGGGGAAGAGAAGTATTAGAACACGAGGACATGTACTGACACTGGGGGGAAGAGAAGTATTAGAACACGAGGACATGTACTGACACTGGGGGGAAGAGAAGTATTAGAACACGAGGACATGCACTGACACTGGGGGGAAGAGATGTATTAGAACACGAGGACATGTACTGACACTGGGGGGAAGAGAAGTATTAGAACACGAGGACATGTACTGACACTGGAGGGAAGAGAAGTATTAGAACACAAGGACATGTACTGACACTGGGGGGGGGAAGAGATGTATTAGAACACGAGGACATGTACTGACACTGGGGGGAAGAGATGTATTAGAACACGAGGACATGTACTGACACTGGGGGGAAGAGATGTATTAGAACACGAGGACATGTACTGACACTGGAGGGAAGAGAAGTATTAGAACAGGAGGACATGTACTGACACTGGGGGGAAGAGAAGTATTAGAACACAAGGACATGTACACATGTACTGACACTGGGGGGGGGGAGAGAAGTATTAGAACACGAGGACATGTACTGACACTGGAGGGAAGAGAAGTATTAGAACACGAGGACATGTACTGACACTGGGGGGAAGAGAAGTATTAGAACACGAGGACATGCACTGACACTGGGGGGAAGAGAAGTATTAGAACACGAGGACATGTACTGACACTGGGGGGAAGAGAAGTATTAGAACACAAGGACATGCACTGACACTGGAGGGAAGAGAAGTATTAGAACACAAGGACATGTACTGACACTGGAGGGAAGAGAAGTATTAGAACACGAGGACATGTACTGACACTGGGGGGAAGAGAAGTATTAGAACACAAGGACATGTACTGACACTGGAGGGAAGAGAAGTATTAGAACACGAGGACATGTACTGACACTGGAGGGAAGAGAAGTATTAGAACATGAGGACATGCACTGACACTGGAGGGAAGAGAAGTATTAGAACACGAGGACATGTACTGACACTGGGGGGAAGAGAAGTATTAGAACACAAGGACATGCACTGACACTGGAGGGAAGAGAAGTATTAGAACACAAGGACATGTACTGACACTGGAGGGAAGAGAAGTATTAGAACACGAGGACATGTACTGACACTGGGGGGAAGAGAAGTATTAGAACACAAGGACATGTACTGACACTGGGGGGAAGAGAAGTATTAGAACACGAGGACATGTACTGACACTGGGGGGAAGTAGGTTCAGAGGAAACTACATCACAGAAATTGTAGTGGATACATGGAATAGCCTCCATCAGAGGTGGTAGAGGATAATACAGTAAAACAATGTAAACATGCTTAGGATAGACATAAGGATATCCTTACAAAGAACTAAGGATCAAATAGGGTTTGAGGCTACCATAGGTTAATAAATGGGCAGACTAGATGGGCCAAGTGGTTCTTATCTGCCGACAAATTCTATGTTTATCCATTTACAGTGTTTTATGTGTACACACATTTTGCATAAAGATTCTTTGCTTATGTTTAGACAACAGTCTAATGTAGTTTTCCCTCTTCCCAGCGGCAGTGACTGAGGTCCAGGGGAATAATGCAGATAACAGCTTTTAGCGCTGGGCCGGTATCAGGAATAGACATAATAAGAAGCAGCAGTGTTGTTACACGAAGAACGCGCCCTCCGAGACGCCAGCTGCCCCCGTCTCCCAGACGCCGCCGCTCTGTGACGCTGAGAGCGGGTAGAAGATGATTAATAGGTTGGTAAGTCTAAAATCCCAGCGGCCCTGAGCACTATCCTAGGCCTGTAAACAGAAATATAAAGAGCACCGGGGGATACAAGCCGTGTACAGCTCCGCTGCCGTCTACAGCAATTCATTTCCTTCAGGTAAGTGGAGAAGAGTCCTTCAGTGACATTATCCAACGCAGCCTCTAGGGGGCGCTTGTCACCTTCAAAGGAGTTTGAAACCTGTGTGTTATTCCTGCAGGATGTCAGGGGGGAGTTTAACGAGTCAGACTTACTAAACAATCCACTTGGTGCTGTTTTCATTCAACCATGAAGGATGAGACACAGTATCTCCGCTCTAAGACAACCTCTGTCTATCTTTTACTCTTGTATTCATCCCTATCTCTATTATTGTTCATTATTTTTTGAGAGGTTTTTTTTTGCAGTCTTGACTAAATCTCTTAAATTAAAAACTGGTGCAAAGGATAAAGGTGGTATTGCTCTCAGCAGCCAATCACATTGTAACTGACATTGTTCCACTGTGGTTTGGAAAATGAAAGCAAAGAGCTGATTGGTTGTTATAGGCAATTCCACCTTTTCCCTTTGCTCCTGTCTTCATGAACGTCCTCCATCGGGGTCAGCGATTTCCGCTGTTAGGATAATACAATATATATTCTCTGAGCTACCGCCGTTGAGATCTGTCCTCAATAAAATGGCCGCTTGCAGTAATTGGCGCAGCTAGTTTATGCGGTACTTGTGGACAACATTTAGGACGAGTGGGTGCTCACGAGGTCGTAATGTGCGACCTCATGGTGTCAGCGTATTTCTGAGCGTATTCATTGCAAGCGGATCTCAAGATACATTTCCACGTGAATCTGCGTATAAGTGCTCTCTGGTTGTACGGTACTTGTCGACAGAACGCAGTGCAGGATACACACAATGCATATGTATAATATAAAGTCCCATCAGAACACGTGCAAAAAATATTTATAGATTAAATTAACAACTCTTAAAGCTATAATCATTAATAAAAATATTTGTTAAAAAAAATCTGTTTTAACATTAAATACACAAATCAGGATGTTTATGTGTACAGTACATATAATGTGTTTTTATGGCCTATCTTACATACACCTGTTCTGTGCTATCTAGTGGCACACTTAGGTGTAGTGTTTAACACAAAGACTATGCTGTGTCAATCATCACTATCAGTCGGCACTTACACCTGACCTGTAGCTGATGCTAATTATATGCCTTAAAAAAACATAAATTCAGAAAATCCAGGACTTCAATCGGCCACAGATGAGTCGGCACCCCCTAACCGTACATTGTCTGCGTTCATCCGCCCCGTTCCTCCTCTGTTCCGCCCTTCAAGCTGCAGGCTGTGCTAAGTGTCATTTGGGTTCAGACATTAATTACATGCAATTGCGTTCATTGACGTAAAGTCCGTTTCTGAATATGCACAGAGCTATTTCACCAAGATACGGCACCTAAAGGGACTGAAGGTGAATTAGGCCCATTGTGATTATCCATTTCTGTCCCCAATGATTATCACGCTGGGACCATGGCCTGAGACAACAGCGGGGGTGGGTGGGGAGTCCAGTATAGTCCTCTGTAAACGGCCAACTTTAAATTGGGCGTTCCTTTACGGGGGCTCCTCTTCACAGTACACCGGGGGGTAAATGTATCAAGCTGAGAGTTTTCCGGCGGGTTTGAAAAGTGGAGATGTTGCCTATAGCAACCAATCAGATTCTAGCTGTCATTTTGTAGAATGTACTAATAAATGATAGCTGGAATCTGATTGGTTTTTCAAACCCATCAGAAAACTCTCAGCTTGATACATTTACCCCCTGGTGTCACTTCCTTTGCCAGTAAAACTCACTTGTAACATTATACCTGCCTCTGTTGTACACTGTGATCAGATTGTGAGCCTAGATACAGCTGTTTTGTTCAGTTGGCGCTATCCTCCATACAACACTTGATAGATGAATGAATTTTAGACGATCGCACACAGTCTGGCTTAGGATCCTCATTGACTTAATCAATACTGACATGAGCTGGATGCTAAGTAACAGGATCCTCATTTACAAATACCAGGAAAAAAACTTGTCTTGTTCTGCGGTTAGAATTGGCATTGTTCTTCTTGTGTAGAACGTTATATCGCCATTTTTCTGCCATTTGATTGTCACATTTATGCCCTTGTAATTCTCTGTTTAAAATAGTAAAGTATTTATGAGAAATGTTTCATTTACAGGATAAGTATACTGATGTGTATGGCTATCTGCATAAAATGGTTCAATGTTTAGCAAATTATTACGTAAAACACGTTAATTATATTGTGCATATTTTTAGGATTTTGGTACCAATGACAAATTAATGAAAACCTCAGCGATGTGGGCGAGACTTCAGCCCGGAGAGTGAGTACACAAAATAAAACAGTGCAATCTTCTTTCATGTCTATTTTATATCAACATTACAGCATAGGGGGGTGATATATTCTTATTGGGGTCACTTGTCTCTACGTCCTGTCCTTTCCCATCTTCCGGAAGAAATACGAGACACAGGGCGGCAGTTACATAGCGCCGTCAGATTGTGCGCTCTGTATTATAATGGTATTATCACTAAACATTATATACAAGTTACATCTGTACTAGTAACATGAATATGTAAATATATTGTGTGGTCCTGATTCGTCCTCAAATGCAATTTCAACGCATCTTGCGTTGTCGTCCGTATTCAAGTACAAGCGGATCTCAGGATACGTTTCCATTTGAACCTGGGTATCAGTACGCTGTGACTCTACGGTACTTGCTGCAAGCAGACAGAACAGACTGTGGGATACACACATACGTATGTGCAATAGAAAGTCCCCTCCGATCGCATCCGAACATGAATGGGGCTCTATATGTTCATGTGTTGGAAGCTTTACCAGAAGTCGAGGTATTTTTTTCCGATGCCCATCGTAGGAGCTTTGTGTAGCCTGAAATGAATGACAATATCTGGCAGAGAAGTAACGAACATTAATTTCAATGACAAACTGTGCTCCCCGTTTATAACGGCAGCTCAAATGACCAAACTGGGGTTAATGTAACCTTAAAACTCTATAAAAATGTTGAAAAAAAAACCAAAATACATTATTGTAGGGAATGTGCTACAAGGTTTGTATCCAATGCGGTTTAATACGTTATAGTAACTTTAGCGCAGACAATACACGTAGTGGTACGTGGGGTGGGTGGGGAGTGTTCTATAAGAAGGGAGCACTGAGTCTAACATCCAGACCTGATACATTCCTGTACGTTTCAGGGATATATTAATAAGGCAGCTCCCTGGTTTGCAGACTTAGTGACTAGTAATTATTTGCACATATAATTACAGAAGATAAAAGCTGGCAGGAAATATTCTCTAGGAGCTATTTCGGTCCTGACCTGTGAGCAGGACGTCCCGGATTAGCGGTGTCATTGTTAGATTCTGGGATTGTCCTGTTTGTGGTATTGAGCAGACAGCTGTTACCAGTCATTAGCAGCCACTGATCTGTGATACAGGACTGGAATCCTCTCCGATCAGTGGATGTTATATAGGAAGAGGATGTCTGGGGATAATCACGGCCTCCCCTGTGTCTCAGGTTAATGTCACACACGTCTGAGCACCGTCTCCTCTGACTGATTATTGAGTATTCTGTTCATCCCAAAAATAAACAGTTTCTTCTAGTCAATTTCAGATTTATAGCATTTATTACGCTCTGCTGGTGGCTGGGTACCTCCAAATTATTGACTAGTTTATTCACTGACATTGGCACCCGTCCTGGTGGACTGAAACCAGTTAACCTCCCCAAAATAGGGACTATTGGTTGTGGCTGCTCTTCTCTGTGTACAGTTAGGGTGAGGCAGCGCAGGCAGGAGCCCAGGGCGTACGTTAGAGAGGGAGCAGAATTCCATATTGGAAATAAAAGATCAGGAAGATGAAGAGGCAGAATTTAAATACTAATATAATGAAATAAAGGGAATGAGGTCTATGCAGTGTGATAATTCTATAGCAGTTTTACAAATTCTATATTGTACTATAGTTGGTAAAGCTTTGATAAAAATGTATCGGAGAGTAAGTATAATTACATAACATAAAATTCCTAGTTACACCTCTGCCATATTGATCTCAAATCACCACTGACGGGTGGGGTTAATATAAAACATTTAAATTTGCGTTAAAGGTAAATTTATTTTTATGCTGCTTCTGGAGGATTGGATTCCCCTTCTCCAGGGGGACAGTGGGCTCCAGGGCCTGATTAAAATCCGGACCCTTCACCCCCCAATGTTTATGATTTCATGTATTCGAATCAAAGCTACACTCGACTTTTTAAAGGGTCACAGCAATCGTTGTCACTCATTTCCACTGGCATGATAAAGTGCTACCGAGGGTGTCATACCTGCGCCTATCGCCATTCTAGTCTCTCCTACTCGCTGATCCTCAGCCTTTACCACGGGATTACGTCAAGATTAAAACCTTATTAAGTTTTTATTTCATATTTTATTCTGGAGAACAACTATACTTTTATATTTTTTTCTATTTATACGTCCCTCTGTCACAATTTTCTGCCCCCCCAAAATGCCTCGCAGCCTATCCAGCCTATTGGATAATCAGGAACAGGGGGTTTGTCTTGTAGTACTGGGCTGAGAACCCCCTGGATTATTTAAGGCATAAATGAGTTTGTACCGCGGGTCTTGTCGTTGTACAGCACAATATCTGGGGGGAGTTACAGGAACGCAGAACATTAAACATCTAAATGCGTCATCCGCTCTTATTGAGATATCACATTTTAGTTGGAGGAACATATATGTTTTCTTCCTATTTATATTCCATGAATCTGTATAAATACATTTTACTTCTGCATTGACAGTCAAGTCACTGACTATAAGCGTCTAATCCCTGCAGAAAGTGGTAGAAAACGGGAATTATCGAATTCCTGCAACATTCATTGTAGAGTTTGTGGCTGTTTGTTTTACACGCTACAAAGTTATATAATCAGCTTCTACTTTACATATCCATTAAAGTTATCTCTCAAGATTAATTGTGAAATAAATACGACACCGAACCTATTTCTTTACCAACGGTTCACCTAAGTCTACAAAAGAAAGTCAATAATCTTCATAGGATGAGATACGAGTCACATGGGACAGATATCCCAGAACTGAGGACATGTTTTACATTAGAAATAGGTGACACGCGATTTATGGCCGGTATATACCGTCCGTGGCCGAGTTATTATATTGAGAGAGCAGCTAAATATCTCTTTCCTATAAACAGGGGCTTCATTTCAAAGGAAAAGTGCTTAATTGTCAGTGAATACGGTCTGTGATCTGCGCCATGCGGAGAGGTCAGATCCTAGACACACTGAGGAGTATCCGACAAATCCATCACCGATATATTTACCTCTTCACATCTGAAGGAGGCCAAGGAGACCATTACACGCTTCACTTCCATCCTTCTACCTAATTTAAGCTGTTCACCCCTGTGCTGACATCCTGTCATCACTTAGTACTTTACAGCCTCTTGTCTTAAGGTTAAGGGTTCAGGCTTCAGAGGGCCTCAATAAATAGCGTTATGTGGGGAAGGGTCACGGTGCATTCAGTGTTTACAAACAGGTCTGCACCTTCATTACAATCTCAATGCTTTCTGTCCAGCCTGAGAGTCTATAGGATCGGAATCAGAGAAAGAGGACGGACACTTAGAAACCTTTTATCATATTTCTATTAAATGTTTATTTCTAGGGACGATACAACGATCCGCAGCGTCATACAGTAGGGAAACATGACACAAGGAAGGAGGGGCTTGGCTCAGGAGCTTACAGTCTTTTGCATTTATGAGAAAAATAATAGCAAGAAAACAACTAAATGTATGCTCTAAAGACATGGAAACATATACAGTAATAGCCTTATACAGTATATACAGTGACTGTGTACTTATTTGTCTACGGATAATTCCAGTTTCTATAAGTTGTCTATATGATTGTTGATACATTCTCAGTAATACGCTAGTTATGTCCCAGCGTTCTAGAATCTGGTGAAAAAAATTCCAGCTATTAAAGGCATAACACCAGGTCTAGCATATAATTTCATGGTAGTAGACACGATTAATCAAGTAGCATTATTAGTGGTCTGCTGTGCATGCTGTAAGTTTGCATTCAGGAGCAACTGTAAAATATGTTTTCCTGTGCGTTCTTTTGCAAATTTATATTCCACATAAGTATTGGACGTATCCTGCAGCGTCTTGTGTGGTAGCACCCGAATTCCACAGCGCACTTATCTTCAGATCTGTGCTTTGTTGCATCCGTGAGCGCGCAGAGCTTAAACTCGTGCGTACAATACGTAGCACGTTTTGCGCTCGGAGTGCCCTAATGATTCAGATCCTATGTATTTATATTTATCGTGCTTAAATTATTAATGCCATTTTGGGTCACACACTTTATTTTAATGTCAATAAAGTACCCACAAATCTGACGGTTCAGGAACCTGTCAAAACTGAAGATATCGCTGTGGTAGATCTAGTGATGTAAGTGGTGGGATCGCCGGGTCCTAGGTCCTTCCTTCCTGATTTCGGGGCTCAGAGATGGTCACCGTCCTTGATAATAGTTTCTGTTAATAAATCAATAGCTCCTACATGGAAACAGTCTAACCCAGCAGTATCCTTTGTAAAGTCTCTGGTGAACGGTAGCCGCCCGTTGTATCACATAACATACTTGAATAGGGGGGGACTGGACAGTTTGGAAACACTTTGGTCTCCCAGGATTTCGAATCCAATCACCTTTGCTCCGCATCGACAGCCCTGAGTCCGGGCGGAGGCTCATTCTTGTTTTGGAAACCTCCTGTTATGAAGTGTCGGGAGGTATAGATGCGTTTGAAGCATAAAATAGTTGATTAGTGAGAATTTGGGAGCCCTATGATTACAGAATACTATTGTGTTATCTTATTAGATATAATGTCAAGGAATGGAATACTGCGCTTTACATTCTGCAGTTTCTTGTTTGTTGGGCAGTGATGGCATTTAGTTGTTTTGCACCTTTCATATCTTGTATACATACGGAGTTCCGGCCTCAGTAATAGTTGCTGATTCTACAGCCAGCATTTAGGCGTAGTTGCCCCTATCTCTTCATCGTTCCTCGCTCGGCTCCGTAGGGTTTAGGATTTGTGTATTAGACCCTAATGGTGTAAATTCATATTTGTCATCACAATGTATTATTACAGTTACACAGTTTACATTCTCCCATCTGTTTCCTTTTCTGTGTCTGTCAGTCGGATCTCTGCATTCTGCTGAATGGCTGCGTTTTATTCTGTGGAGAGGACCCTGGGATCAAAGGAGGGTAACGCAGATGTCCCAGGACGGTGACCCCTTAATGCTGAAGTATTTGTCCAGCTGAGGGCGGCTCGTCTGAAATATCACAGCACATTATCGCGCTACTGTATCCTCTGCAGATGTCTTACCCTGCGCAGGATGTTCCTTGCACAAGTTAAAGGTCGGGGGTTTAAAGGGCAACATACTTGGGGTCCCCATTTTTGTAGCATAAAACCAGGATGAGGGAAACATGTAAAAATAATATGATGAGCTCATGATACAGTAAATATTGCCGTCTATATTTTCCCTTTAGATCATTGGCCCCTTAAATAGTCTGGTACACGGAGGGATTCAAATCATTATTGTTAATAGACACAGTCACCAAAACCCGCTCTGACTTCCAAGATCATTAACTGCAACATGTTTATATAAATAGGAAACATAAGCAAAGCTTGTTTATTGTTTTACTTTAACGTTATAGGTCAGCCAAAGACTCCATTCAATCCGTGTTGATAAGCAATTATTTTTAGAGGTTCTCTTACGGCTGCGATGATTGTTTTGTTCTGCAAAACATTTGTATAAACATATATGCTTTTAAAATAATATATAGCGTTGGAATGAATGGTGTTATGTTGGACAGAAATCCCTGCAGACCTTTGTAGCAGAGCCATCTATTAAGGATTGTATCAGATTCTGGAAGGGACAATCTGTACAGGTTGTAATCACCCGCGATGGGGAGATTCCTTTCTGCCAGATGAATAGGACTGTTTACTTGTGTGATAGCTTCTAAGGCGGAGACTTGGAATTATAATGGGAATTCACCGTTAGAACTTTGCAGAGTTATTGATATTCCCTCAAGTTTCTGACTGTCAGACGAAAACAATCCCAAGGATCAAACGGTTGATGGAATCTCAGGAGAGGGAGAAAGGAATCTTGGACGGGGGCCATATGGCCGAAAAGGTCTGTGTCTGTCATCCTGTCACAGAAAAGAGGGTCTCCTCCATAACCCTGTTTTCAGGCTTAATGACCTGGTGCTAACGTCGTCAATCTGTTGTCAGCTGGGGAAACACTGGCAGAAATCTCATTTATTACAACAGAGCTTGAAAGTAGGGATGGATCGGTTGTTTTAGCTTCCCTTTTCATACATTAACCAGAGATTAGGTGTTCACTGACCAATGCCATGTTTGGGGCAAAGTCTGGCTCACCTCCTTAGTCAGTGACTTTAATCAATGAATATACTGCTTGGTGAGCTGCATTGTGACTGCTATGGCGTCCACATGGAATAGAGCTGCTTCAATGGGATTTGAAGTGTTACGAAAGTAAGTTTCCAAGGATGTTCCCCGTTTTTGGCTCAACGCAGCTTAGTAAATGCTTACCCTTAATGCTTACCATGTAACATTTCTAGCAGTATCCACAATTTCACAAAAATTGGACAACTGCTGGCTGAAGGAAGATTCCAAAAACGCAATATAATAATCATTATTAACATTTATTAATATAGCACCAGCATATACCGTAGCGCTGTACAATTGGGGACAAACACAATAATTAGACAATACTGGGTAATACAGACAAACAGAGAGGTCAGAGGGCCCTGCTCACAAGCTTACAGTTTATGGCATATGAGCATAAAACTAGGTCTGAGAGCTTGCAATCAGCTGGGGAGTGGTAGACTAACGATGCTGGGAGAGAGGGCTATGGAGAAGGTGACTGAGGCAGGTGTGTGCTGCTCTCTGCTATGGGAGATGTAGATTTAGCTGTGAGCAGAAACAGGTGATTGACAGGACACACAGAGTTGTAGGTGCAGCGTTTCCTGCTCATACGTCTGTACAGACTGTTATATGCAGGTTCGGTGAGTGATGGACACAGATAGGACCAGGGAGAGGTGTCACAATTAGCCGAACATTTCAGTGATGGGATCTGTGCAGCTCAGAGCGGATAGACAGGTCCCGGATAAAGGTGAGTACAGAGTTATCACCTACAGCAGTGCAGATAGATATATAATACAGTGTGGTATATACCAGGTCTGGACAACCAGCATGCTTTGTCAGTAGGTAGCTGGTGGGGCATGCTGGGACTTGTAGTTTCATAATACCTGGAGAGCCACAGATTGGTATATAATATTATATAGGAAATAATAGCAAGTTGAGGTGTGGGGGATAAATACACATTGCATTCAGTACCAGATAACTCTGTAGATCATTTCAACAATTTCACCTGTCAGACCCACATCTAAAATAAATTTGTCGTTTCCAGTTGGTTTGAGATACATTTTTTTTTGCAAACCACAGCTGAACACAGGGCTCCATGTATAAAACTTTGCATTGCGGATTCAGATCTGGAGGTTTCAAATAATGCGGGTTGGCCTTCAGCAAATTGTACGGTTTACATATAATATAAAATGCCAAAAAACTTGCGGTTTAAAGAAACTGCAGTTTAGTAATTTCCCCCCTAATCCTCTTTATGGAGCTGCAGTCACAACAGTGACCCCTGCAGGCTGCAAACTGTACTGACTGCAGAAGACACAACACAGATAATATATTCAATTATTAACTTCAAAGTTAATTTAATTTAACACAATATATTTAAGAACATTTTCATGTTTTATATTGACGCCTAATGGACAATTAGATGTTTATTTAAGTGTCTGCGATGGTTACACCAGTGTCAGATACAATGAATCAACATGTTCTCATTAGTACATAAAGAACGACAAAGAGCCAATGTCTGGTTGTTATGGTTACTGCACAGTTACACTGTGTTAGTTATTAGTCAGTGAATGGTAATTGCTGGAATCTTGTATCACAGTATTAGAAGTTACACTATAGCTGGAGAGGTTACACTTATAGATCTGTAATATAATTATGTCCTGACCGACAGCAGTGACTGGATGAAGCTGGTCCTGGCTGATAATCTTATTATCTGTACTGCGGGTCCCCAGGGTGACTCTGCTGATGGTACTCAGACCCTGCAGGAGATTACTCGCACTACGTGATCCTCGGTGGCTTAATGAGACGCGCACCACATGACCGTGCGATAACACAGGCGACAAGTCATTTACTGGCAGGGAGTATGTGATCCATAGCGTCTGCTCTGTGCTGCTGGGTTTAACAGTAATTAAATGGTTTAATCTCTTAATTAGGATTTTTTTTTTTGCATTTATTAATGGTTATTTATCAAACAAATCCCAGATATTACTTTTATACAAGTGCTCCGGTTTCCTCCCACACTCCGAAAATGGACTGTGTATGTTAGAGAATTTAGACTGTAAGCTCCAATGGGGCAGGGACTGATGTGAGTTCTCTGTACAGCGCTGCGGAATCAGTGGCGCTATATAAACAGTTTGTGTGTGTGTATGTGTATATATATATATATATATATATATATATATATATATATATAAACAAAATCAGACATAGATCCTCTGCACTCACCATGTACAGACTGGGGTGCAAGAGGGGGTTGCCCATATTTTATAGACAAGAAAACAGGGATACTCTGCACTCTCCAAACACATAATTAATGCTGTACCAAGTACTGTTCTATATAAAAACAGGGAATGTTAGTTCCACATATTGCAATATATGTTAAGCTGACCAACTCACGCCTAAGTCTTCCCATTCTGGCCAGTCCTGACATGATCAAATGCTATGCTATTTTATCTGGGCTTAAGGCTTACCTGCACACAGCTTGTAAAGGCAAGTCTTTCCCTAGCACTAGCAGCCATGGGAGACCTGGGACTCACCTGACTCAAGTTGGAATTAATAAATGTAAAGAATGTAGAAAATGGGGTGCAAGAGTTATGGGACTTACATGCGGGCAGTATAGATGATACCAGGGGGCACACAGGGGTGTGTGCAGTATAGATGATACCAGGGGGCGCACAGGGGTACGTGCAGTATAGATGATACCAGGGGGCACACAGGGGTGTGTGCAGTATAGATGATACCAGGGGGCACATAGGGGTATGTGCAGTATAGATGATACCAGGATACACAGGAGTATGTGCAGTATAGATGATACCAGGATACACAGGGGTGTGTGCAGTATAGATGATACCAGGGGACACACAGGGGTGTGTGCAGTATAGATGATACCAGGGGGCACACAGGAGTATGTGCAGTATAGATGATACCAGGATACACAGGGGTGTGTGCAGTATAGATGATACCAGGGGACACACAGGGGTGTGTGCAGTATAGATGATACCAGGGGGCACACAGGGGTGTGTGCAGTATAGATGATACCAGGGGGCACACAGGAGTATGTGCAGTATAGATGATACCAGGCTACACAGGGGTACGTGCAGTATAGATGATACCAGGATACACAGGGGTGTGTGCAGTATAGATGATACCAGGGGGCACACAGGGGTGTGTGCAGTATAGATGATACCAGGGGGCACACAGAGGTGTGTGCAGTATAGATGATACCAGGGGGCACACAGGGGTGCGTGCAGTATAGATGATACCAGGGGGCACACAGAGGTGTGTGCAGTATAGATGATACCAGGGGGCACACAGGGGTGTGTGCAGTATAGATGATACCAGGGGACACACAGGGGTGTGTGCAGTATAGATGATACCAGGGGGCACACAGGGGTGTGTGCAGTATAGATGATACCAGGGGGCACACAGGGGTGTGTGCAGTATAGATGATACCAGGGGGCACACAGGGGTGTGTGCAGTATAGATGATACCAGGGGGCACACAGGAGTATGTGCAGTATAGATGATACCAGGCTACACAGGGGTACGTGCAGTATAGATGATACCAGGATACACAGGGGTGTGTGCAGTATAGATGATACCAGGGGGCACACAGGGGTGTGTGCAGTATAGATGATACCAGGGGGCACACAGGGGTGTGTGCAGTATAGATGATACCAGGGGGCACACAGGGGTACGTGCAGTATAGATGATACCAGGGGGCACACAGGAGTATGTGCAGTATAGATGATACCAGGGGACACACAGGGGTGTGTGCAGTATAGATGATACCAGGGGGCACACAGGGGTACGTGCAGTATAGATGATACCAGGGGGCACACAGGGGTGTGAGCAGTATAGATGATACCAGGGGGCACACAGGGGTGTGTGCAGTATAGATGATACCAGGGGGCACACAGGGGTGTGTGCAGTATAGATGATACCAGGGGGCACACAGGGGTATGTGCAGTATAGATGATACCAGGGGGCACACAGGGGTACGTGCAGTATAGATGATACCAGGGGGCACACAGGGATACGTGCAGTATAGATGATACCAGGGGGCACACAGGGGTACGTGCAGTATAGATGATACCAGGGGGCACACAGGAGTATGTGCAGTATAGATGATACCAGGGGGCACACAGGGGTGTGTGCAGTATAGATGATACCAGGGGGCACACAGGGGTATGTGCAGTATAGATGATACCAGGGGGCACACAGGGGTGCGTGCAGTATAGATGATACCAGGGGGCACACAGGGGTGTGTGCAGTATAGATGATACCAGGGGGCACACAGGGGTACGTGCAGTATAGATGATACCAGGGGGCACACAGGGGTGTGTGCAGTATAGATGATACCAGGGGGCACACAGGGGTACGTGCAGTATAGATGATACCAGGGGGCACACAGGGGTACGTGCAGTATAGATGATACCAGGGGGCACACAGGGGTACGTGCAGTATAGATGATACCAGGGGGCACACAGGGGTGTGAGCAGTATAGATGATACCAGGGGGCACACAGGGGTACATGCAGTATAGATGATACCAGGGGACACACAGGGGTACGTGCAGTATAGATGATACCAGGGGGCACACAGGGGTGTGTGCAGTATAGATGATACCAGGGGGCACACAGGGGTGTGTGCAGTATAGATGATACCAGGGGGCACACGGGTGTGTGCAGTATAGATGATACCAGGGGGCGCACAGGGGTACGTGCAGTATAGATGATACCAGGGGGCACACAGGGGTACGTGCAGTATAGATGATACCAGGGGGCACACAGGGGTGTGTGCAGTATAGATGATACCAGGGGGCTCACAGGGGTACGTGCAGTATAGATGATACCAGGGGGCACACAGGGGTGTGTGCAGTATAGATGATACCAGGGGGCACACAGGGGTGTGTGCAGTATAGATGATACCAGGGGGCACACAGGGGTGTGTGCAGTATAGATGATACCAGGGGGCACACAGGGGTGTGTGCAGTATAGATGATACCAGGGGGCACACAGGGGTGTGTGCAGTATAGATGATACCAGGGGGCACACAGGGGTACGTGCAGTATAGATGATACCAGGGGGCACACAGGGGTGTGTGCAGTATAGATGATACCAGGGGGCGCACAGGGGTGTGTGCAGTATAGATGATACCAGGGGGCGCACAGGGGTACATGCAGTATAGATGATACCAGGGGGCACACAGGGGTACGTGCAGTATAGTTATTCAGAAATATATTTAGTTACATTGTTAAACAAAGGAGGGAAGATAATAAGTCTTTACAGGAGAGGAATTTGTGTGTATGAGGGGGAGACATTGTACGGTGCATTACAGCTGCAGGCGATCATGGGGGGGGACCTTATGAATGTTAGAGTAGAAATGCTGCTTTATGTCCTATGTAATCTATAAAACACAGGTTTTGGCAGCAGGATTACGTTTTTATTAACGGTGTATCCTGCAGCGTCGGAGTAACCAGGTATCTGGACTAGATCAGGAATGGTAAACGTCGCTCTGTGTATTTGGCAGCGAGAGACGACATCGAGGAATGTGCCGGCAGTGAGGGGGTTAAGGAGCGATGTCGTTCATTGTTACACCAGGAATCTGCGTTATTCATGGCGGCAGGAAGAGAGTTCTCTCCTATTGTGGCTGAGCCAGGTGTGGTCTGTGGGCAGTAATTATACCGAGCTGTGTTATTACAGTTCTGTGGTCATGTAAAGCTGGGTACACACCAATATATAATCTTACTTCAGATGCGATTTCTATAATGATTTCAGCAAAGGAGATTTACATTTCTGTATATATCTCCGCTGTCATCCTTGTAAGACCCCCAGACACCTCAGTGAACGGAGACAGGGCTAATCTTGGCTGCTGGTATGACCGTCCTACGCATAGCTGCGTGACGGAGCCGTAATCTCTGCGCCCTTTATAGACACAGCGCCGCTTGCACACAACGCACCAATCGCAGACGGCTGCGAATCTTCACGCTCGGGGCTGGTGAGAAGTGTTACACTAAGCAGACAGAGCACACGCACAATAATTCATATACACAGAGATAATGCAGACACTGCATGAGCCACGGTCTCTTATTAAAGTTTAATGATGACCATAAAGTGTTATTAACCATCTGACAGGCTGCAGCTTGTAGGAGAAAAACTTAATTTAAAGAGAAGACGCTTCTGACTAGAAGTTATTTAAGGATGGTTATTTACCTGCAGAATCTGGGGTTTAATCATTAACAAGTGGCGATAGAAGATCTGGGCAGGGCTAAGATGACATGATATTTACGTCATTAAGCCCCCCCCCCATCACTTATCTACTGCGGGGGCGAGAACCGGGAGGTTGCCCTGCTCTCCAGTGAGGTCTCCCAGAAATGCGAGAGTCTCCCAGACATTCCAGGAGAGTAGGCAACTACGCGTTAAAGAAAAGTAGCTAATGAATCTCTAGAGACTGAAGTGTCTCTTACATGTCTGTCTCCATTACTGAAGTCATGTTGTCTTACCTGTCAGTCTTTGATTAAATCTTGGTCTCCATGCAAATGGCCACCTCCATAGGCATCAATACATGGACATAGGACACAGTTTGTGAACTGTGTCATCATGCCACAGATGGCGAAGCCAACCACGTCTTGTACTGGCTCAGCATCAGGGAGAATGCCAGACTCTTCAGGGAGTGAGGGAGATCACCCCTATTTCAGGGAGTCTCCCTGACATTCATCATCATCATTTATTTATATAGCGCCAACATATTCCGTAGCGCTTTACAATTGGGGACAAACACAGTAAACTAATAAACAAACTGGGTAAAACAGACAAAGAGGTGAGAAGGCTGCTCGCAAGCTTACAATCTATGGCTCAGCATCAGGGAGAATACCAGACTCTTCAGGGAGGGAGGGAGATCACCCCTAGTTCAGGGAGTCTCCCTGACATTCAGGGAGAGGTGGACAGTATGACCTACCTCTAAATGCTGTGCAGGTAAGACTCAGTACAGCTACAAAGCATAACAATGATCATGATGGTATTTATGTTTAGGGTACAACCGAACAGAAGGAAAAGACTGACGTGAGGTTTGTTGTGTAACATGTATTGCAATATGTGGAACTAACATCCCCGGTTTTAGTATTCATTCATACAGCTTTAATAGCATTAATAGTGTCTTAAGACATAAAACAAAATGGTTTATTCAAAGAATAAAGCATTTTGTTCTGTTGTCTCCGTCCTGAGATGTGGACGACAGAACGAGCATTGCTGACGGTGCAAATAACCGCCATGATCCTTCATAAATAGGCTTATCTGCAGCTGATGGATCTTACCTCTGGCGGGGGTAAGTCTGTGAAAGCTCCTCTCCCATCATACCATCTAGTGATACAAATGATGATGATTATTTTGTAGTTACATGGCACCAACATATTCCTCAGCGGTGTACAATTGAAACAAATAGAAACAATGAGATTTATTCACTAAACTGCGGGTTTGAAGAAGTGGAGATGTTGCCTATAGCGACCAATCATATTGTAGTTATCATTTATTTAGTACATTCTACAAAATGACAACTACAATCTAATTGGTTGATATAGGCAACATCTCCACTTCTTCAATCCTGCAGTTTAGTAAAAATACCTCAATGTGTCAAAGAAAGTTCCCCCAGTATGTTGTTTTTTTTTTATTAAATATATCGACCTTTGCCCAATACCACCAACTTTTCTGTGTTTGTATTCTTGGTGCAATTTGCAGTAGTTTTATTAAGTCTTTATAAAGTGTAAATTAAAATGCAAATACATTTAATTCTGATTATTCCTGCTCTGCTTAAATATAAAAAATAAAAAAAGTTGCAGAAATATAAAAAAAAAAAAAAAAACTTGAGATCTGCTTATTCAGTTGGTGAAACTGAGCTTTTATAACCGGTACAAACAAAAGCCATGATTTATTTACTTATATTTTGCTGGTCTTTTGGTACAATATGTACAGCACACAGTATATTTAAAGCAGGGGGAGGTAACGTTTTAATTCTCCAGTTACCTCTAGTTCCACAACAGCTGGATTGGTACAAGTTTCCTAAGACTGATTTATCCTAGGCTACATCTGGTTCAAGGGATATCTCCCTCTCTAGCTGTTGTAGAACTACAAGTCACAGGATGTCATGGGGAACGGGGCTCACTGGGGAAGAATCAATGTGTCTCCCTAAGTTCCGGGCACTGAAAAACTGGATCGTAAGCTCAACTGGTCAGGAAACTGTTGCTGAATAATTGTGTGTAAAACGATTCACTATATAAGAAATAATAATATAATACAGACAATAACGGTGTAATATATATGTTGACCAGTAGGTGGCAGTACTGCTTACACTACAATGCAGCCATACACAGTCTTAGGTCTGCAATTAGGGAGACTTGGTTGTAATTTGTTTCTTTAGCTTAATTGTAATACTGGATCCATTCCACAACAGTGATGCTGACTGTATGTAGGTCTCACCCTTCCATTGTGACTTTTATCCTTAGTGAAGACATATATATTTTTATACTTTTTATTTATTTCGGAATGTGCAGATATAGAGCTTGGACCATAATACTCTGCTGTTTACTAAACAGAAACGGAAGGATCTGAATATATTTTGTGATAACATTTATTTACTTAAGTTTCATCAACTTTTGTCCATATCAAATTATATTTCACAGCTTGAACTTCATTTAGATTTCTAATCTAATGGAGCCACAATATTCAGAGCGCCTTAATAACGTCCTACATATCATATATTATTATAGGACACCGTAAAATGTAATAGGAAAGTAATATTGTAATGACAATGATCATTTTTATTTCTGCTCCTCAAACATGGAAGATGTGCGCTGACGCACGCTGACCGCTTCCAGGTACATGAATCGCATAAGAAGGAAGTGACCTCATTGTGTCAAGTTCTCAAACTAAATCTCATTTGCTTGAGGGTTCAATATGAAGGTTTGGGCAAATTATTAAATACAACGAGTATTGAATGAGAGGTTGGAACTTATCTGTAAAAGAAAATATGACGTGCACTCATTTTTTTTTAATTCCAACGTCATACACTCCAGATAAATGTCTGCCCCCCGCAGCCTTGTCCTGGGTGTGTTCCTCTCGGGATAGCGAGAGCTCTAGAGACAGAACTCACCGCTGACCTTTACTGAACATATAATTGTAGTATGGTTAGTGTAGCCAGGGGGTGACGGGGTCTTATCTCTGACACCGATGGGAATCAGGCCCGTTATCTCTGGAGGATGGCCCACAAGCCAAGGCCGGGGGCTGGGATGAGCTCTATCCTATTGCCGTCCGTCACTATGGCGTATCCGCGCTTACGTCAAGATCATGGAGAGCTCAGCGCTCATATGCTTAGGGTAAAGTTCTTTACGTTAACAAGAGGCCCAAATAAGACCACCACCCTGTAGACCAACGCTGGGCAACCCGAGGCCAGCCGAGCCTTCACCTGTGGCCCACCTACCCATCAGCTCCAAACAGGGCAAGTGACTTTCTCGTCATGTGACTTCCACTGCTGAGGTCACGCGGCATACCTGGCGTGCACTGTGCTATCCCTCCTTCCTCTCTGGGGCCCCTTTGGTGGCTGAAGGGAATCACATGCAGTCCCCACCTTTATCTTGTTGCCCATCCCTGCCGTAGATCCGTTCAGCAAATCAAAGGATAACTTTCTATTAATTAACATTTATTTATAATGGAGCGCCAGCATATTCCGCAGCTCTTCATAAATAGGAACAGTAAACCTAGACTGGGTAATACAGACAGACAGAGGGGTAGAAGTGAGCTCAGAAGCTTACAATCTATAAGACAATAGGAGTTCTGTCCAGGAAGATTGAGAAAGAAATAAAATGATTTCTAGATGACAATTTCTAGCCGCAGCCGTGTGGGACAGATTCCTTCTTCCTCTCCAGGCCACAGTAACAGGAATGTATCCTCTATTAGTGAGTGAGACATCAATCTGTCACTGGGGTGTAGCAGCCGGAAGCCTGGGCTCCGATAGATTGTCCCACTTCCCCTTCAGCCTCTGCAACGGTCAGAGCTTCGATATCCTGAGCTATTCCCAGCAGCAATGTGTCTCCATCAGCATTGCCGTGACCATTACCGAAAAACAAATCAATATATGGATTATCCATAAGCCCGTCCTGTGCTAAACCTCTCGTCTGTCACAGGCAAAGCTGCAGCAGGATCATTGCAGGATATAAATGTATCACAATATGGAATTCTACCATTAGATACATTGTAGCTCTTGTCTTGCAGAACAACACTTTAATTTTCTACTCATCAGTTACAGTTTAATGACCTCTATAGATCTGTGGAAAGTGGCTGAGTTTCAATTATTATTCTTATTATTACAGAGCTCCAACATATTCCACAGCGCAGTACACAGAGGACAATCTTCAGTTACCTCCACCATAGCTATATATATATATTTATACTTACGAACCTTCTTTTATTTCAATACATCACTTCCTGGACAGCTGAAGTTGATACAGTGCGACCATTAACGCCACAGTGAAGGCCACACTGTACATTAATACTCTGTGTATAGTGAGCTGTGTTTTGTGTTACTTTGTATATAAATTATGTGTATTTATGTATTGGTGCCGCATCTCTGCATAAACTCCCATTATGACCTATTCTGTGATGTGAATGGTGTAATTTGTTGGTTTTAGACAAAGAGACATCAACCAGCTCATCAGAGATCCCGGTAGACATATGACGTCATGAGTATAAGTGTTATCTATATTACTGACATAATCTTACTCCATGACATATTACAAAATTGCGTTAATAGAGATTAATTTTAAAATCTATTAATAGAACAGTTATCGGTGCTGTTCAGCTCCATTCATATCTATGGCCAATTCTTCTGAAAAGAGTTTCTGCATGTAGCATACAACTCCTTTCAAATGAATGGGCCATAGGAATAAATGAGCCATAGACATCAATAGGAAAAATACAGCACAACACTGGTTAGACTGATTTTTTTACCCCTTAACCACATTTTAAATGGCCGTGGAGGGGATGTGTGTGTGATTGGTGCCTCATCCCACGCCAGTTTTTCGTCTGGGGCTCTGGCTGGGTGGAGGAGGGTACCCCTTTAGAAATGGTTCATTAACTCAGTGAGACAGTTTGACACATCAGTAGAATTTAATAATATCTCTGTATAGTTTGTGACCTGTCGTAATGGACCCACATTCTATATCTATACATCTTCTCCATACCCCGCTCTTCACTGTTTATCGGGGATGATTAAACAAACCCAGTAACTGTTCTCTTTGTTTCGAAAACAAATTGTTTGCAGAAAACGCAGATTTCAGTGCTCCCGTCAAAGCTCAAATTAGAGCCCATTTCAGTGTTTGAAACACTGAATAAATAAATTGCATTTAAATGCTCTGGCTCAGAGCCCAACGTGCTAATATTACACCAGGTGGTTCATAATACCAGTTGCTGGGGCTCTCTGCCGCTCTCATTAGCAATATGGATATTTAAGGATATTAAATATATGTAACCACAAGTTTCAAGCTGAGTTCATGGTTGAAAAACTAATAATTATATGTAACGTAGGGAGAAAATCAAGTGCTGAGATCGCACATTTATCAAGAAAGAGCAGAGGATTCTGGGTAGAGACTTATTTATGTGTGTGTGCAGTTATGTATGTGTGTGTGTGTGTGTGTGTGTATATATATATATATATATATATATATATATATATATATATATATATATATATATATATATATATATATATATATATATATATATATACAAATATATTTATATTATATTATATTGTATTATATTATTGACCATCTCACACATTACAGATTTTCCCTGCCCGATGGACCTTAAACCTTCATCCTGGTGACTGGGACCCTGGGAGAATACCTGACTCCAACTGGGATGGTCGGCGATGAGGTCAGCACCCTTCTGACAAACAGCCCGGCCAGCTCTGTGCAGACGGAGCCCTCTGTAGACACATTTCGGCTCCAGGTCGGTTCCTGGGTTATTGGACATTAAACTGCTCATCTGACAACATTTATACACAGAATTTAAACTGACACAATGTCCAATCAGCAGTCAGCATTTATCTGTTTAGTGCAAGTTAGACACTGAAAGCTCGTGTCCGATTGGTTGCATCCAGATGTATTGTTAGTAAGTGAGTCCTAAAGAATGACTGGAGGAGAATTCCCCAGATTCTATAAAGTGAGGACTCTTACAGACACCTTCATTAACAAGGTAACAGATGTTATAAATCGTAGACCTCTCCAGATTAGCTAAACTAAGTAACGCCTACTAATGTCCTGTTACATTATATATCACTTGTATCCTCTGATCCTTTTGGTCTCTTAAACGTGAGTTAGGAACCTTCCTTCTCTTAGAACACAACCTCTTACCGCTAAGGAGACCATATAGCCGTGATCGACCTGTTAAGGTCTCCTTAAATTAAATACAAGAGTGTTTAGAGCCTCTGGACCATTAATCCTATTGATCCTGTGATTTGTCATATATAAGCACAATCTGAATATCCTCTTATTTGTCTGTGTACTCGTATACATTACTGTAATGGTGTCATCCATATGAAAACGGGACCTTAATAATTCTTAATTACAGGTTTTTCTTACCAAGTGACCACTTTTCATCAGGATGACACCAGGAAAACTAACACTGGTTAGATATAGTCCTCCTGTCTAGACACCGGCCACTGCTTGGCATCAGTCGCCCTACACAGTAGCAAAATACAGGTTTAAATACTTGAGACTCCTTCCACAGTCCTAGCTTGATGGACAGGTGACACTCCCACCTTGCATCTCGGCAGGCGTTGTGTAATTACTTTTAATTTTCAAAGCATGTGAGTTAAATCACACTTTATTCTTTAACTTTGTCACACATCTTACACCTGTATAGTGTATACCTAACCTAGATGCACCACTATACGAGTGTGTAACCTGGTCTGTAGCCTTTATCTGTCAGCTGGACACCTAATTCGTATGTATGTATGTATGTATGTATATATGTATGTATGTATATATGTATGTATGTATATATGTATGTATATATGTATGTATGTGTATGTATGTATGTATGTATATATGTATATATGTATGTATGTATATATGTATGTATATATGTATGTATGTATATATGTATGTATGTATGTATATATG
The DNA here is from genome assembly GCF_038048845.1 of Mixophyes fleayi. Classification (NCBI taxonomy): domain Eukaryota; kingdom Metazoa; phylum Chordata; class Amphibia; order Anura; family Limnodynastidae; genus Mixophyes; species Mixophyes fleayi. Next base: position 130,212,694 of record NC_134410.1, on the reverse strand, counting down.
TATGTATGTATATATGTATGTATGTATATATGTATGTATGTATGTATGTATATATGTATGTATGTATGTATGTATGTGTGTATGTATGTATGTATGTATGTATATATGTATGTATGTATATATGTATGTATGTATATATGTATGTATGTATATATGTATGTATATATGTATGTATGTATATATGTATGTATATATGTATGTATGTATGTATGTATGTATGTGTGTATGTATGTATGTATACATGTTCATTTTTATCTTATCCGACCGTTTGAAACTTTTGAGACAACCTGTTAAAAGCTTGAAGGAGAACAGAGCGGCCCCTTGTGTTCTGGATGGAACCCGTCATCACCAACATTTGTTACAGGTAATTATGATGGGGCCCCCTGCGCCTTCTAGAGGTTGTGGAATTTCCCAGTGTCCATCACTGTGGGAGGGGTGACTGAGCCCCATAAATCGTTGTGTGCCGTCTATTCTCCCACACATTTGCCGTGTAACGTGTGTGTCTCTGGGGTTGTACTGGGATGTGTGAATTGAGCACATGGAAGGAGAAACCAACTTTACTTAGACTACAAATCTCCCGCACCCAGACGGGTGACCTCTATTAATGGTCACGATTCTCCTCCGCTGTGATTGGCCGTTCACCTGGGCACAAGTTTTGGCAGCGTTGTTTGGAAGACCCGAATTCTAGAGACATCGCATTTTGGATTCAAATGTTCTTGTAATAATTTGGTAATCAGATGCATTTAGCTCCAGCTCACATGCCCCAGTTATCCCAGGACTGTCGCTGGAGATCACCAAGTCACACATCTTATTTTCCTGGAAACTAGTCTTCCAGGTGCTTCTGGGTTAGTAGGATGAGTGGTTATATACCTGGGCCGCATGTCATCCACCATAACTTGTGCGCAATGGTAACTGCAAGATAATAAAGCTATACATGGAATCACTTCTTTATTTGCACATTTTCCTTTTTTAGGGGATAATTCTGCTCCTTGGAGCCTCACTTATATATCTTGCATAAAAGTAGAATAAAATATCTCATCCCACAACACAAAAGGTCATTGTTTGTATTTGGGCGCCGAGTGAGACGCTGTCCTGACCACGGGACACCCCCACCCACCCGCTTCTACCTCCAAAAGGAGAAAAATGTGCCGCCCCCCCCCCCCCTTGCAGATGCTGCCATCTGGACCCCGTCACACCTGCGCTCACCCATATAACGGAGATAAAATGGGCCACTTGTTGCTGAATCCCTAAATAAACTGTTTCCATTTGTGGATCAGGTTTATGTATTTTTGCAGCGCTGGGAGGGTCGGGGTTGTTGGCCATGTGGGGGTTAAGTGTTTTATTTGTGAGCCATGAAACCGACAATTCCTCCATAGTAGCCTGCTCAGGAAGGGCCCCGTGTACGGGGGGACAAAGGACGGAAGTGATGCTGCGATAGCTGTGTTATCTCTCCCCTGCACCCGCATTGTGTTGACTGCTCTCTCGTTTTCTTTTCTCACTACTCTCAGCAGGAAACTCTCATCTCCGTTCTCTGTCTTCCTGAGAGCCCCCGATCAGTGGCTGAGTGTAGTTATACTGAGCCCAGGCCCTGTACAATGTGCACAGGACACGGTACCTGGAGCAGGAGATCCGCACAGTCACAGCCTGATCCACTCTGAAGCTGCTCTCTGCACAGCACGGGCACTATAAGATAAATCCAGGTATATATTGGCCCCCCCCCCCAGTAAAAAAAACTGCCCCCAGCACCACAGCCGGTGGAAAGCAGCATTTAATTTTTGTCTGTGGCACTACTGGTCCCAGCAAGCCATAGCAGCCATAAATTGCTGTGGTATACTGGCGTGTGCACAACTACAAGTCCCAGCATTCCCATGGCTGGCAGAGCATGCTGGTACTTGTAGAACCACAAGTGCCAGAAAAATATGACACACACTTGGCAATGATGCCGTCACCGTGTAACCATATAGTGATCGTGTTTCTTCACATATTGTATCTTTTTTGTTTGTTTTTTACATTACATTGTGGTTTTCAAACTTTATGTTTATTTTTTTTAAGGTGTCAGGATTTAGGGGCAGAGAATAGTTAATTTAAAAAAAACACACACACAGACACACACATACACACACACAGACACATACATACATACACACACACAGACACATACAGACACATAAACACACACACACGCAGAGACACACACCGTGCTCGTTGTCTTGCTGCCATTGTGATGAGTGAGGTGTCATCCTATCCTCGCCACACCTCTAAAGCAGCAGAGTGGTTCGTTCCACCTTTGTACCTGGGCAGGTCCACTGAATGTTTAACTCATAAGCTGCTGAGTAGCTGATGCCCCTCCCCCCTCCTCCTGGACCTCTTACCTGCACAAAAAAATAAACCATAACGAGGCCATAGATAGGTACGGGACAAAATAAGATCGCATAGTATATTAATAGGAGGAAAAAGATGGGGGGGCTATAGCTCTGCGGACACCAGCTCCACTCACCACCGACAGGTAGAATATGCTGTTCAGCATTACCCTGACTTTCCACTCCAGCTCTGTTACAATGTAACACCACAGACTGCTGAAGCCCCTCCCACATCTTTAGATCAATAGGCTGAGAATGCAGTCATGTGAGCTGCTGTGACATCACTGGCCCTGCCTCTGTGTATGAATATTACCAATTGCCCCCAAGATTACCAAGCGGCATATCATTGGGTATTATTTATGGGGCACTGCTGTTACTAATCGGCGTTTCTACCACCATAATTACCCTTGGATGCTACATATTGCAAAATCATCCCCCCTGTATTTGCGACTGTTTTCTTGACCTCTAGAAGTTGTCGACCCCCACAAACTGAATGGGTAACTTGTCTTGCAACAGTCCCCATTTTTGTGGGGCACTAACTACTTTGTGGGCCAAAACACAGCCGATCGTGAGCTTTGTCTGACATTGGAATAAGTAGGGAGGAGGTGATAATATCTGGACATATATGTGGTCATCGTCCGCACTAATGGTTGGTTCTGTCAAGCTGGACCATAGCCGAGTAAACACGACATCTGGGCTCTCGGTTTCTTGTGTTTGGGGGCCCCCAATAGTGGCTCTTATCAGGGAGAACCAATTTTTTCCTGTTTCATCTAGAACAAAGGATGGTGGTTCTCTGAGATCTGATACCTAACGATCTATAATAAGAACAATCCCCAGGAATGTGCCCATTGTGAGATTCTATTTTCACCATTCAGTCACAAGACTCGCTGACAGGATACAAAACACAGGGATATTTGGGAAGGAGGGGGGTATTTCCGAACATATTGAGGTTTGATTCCCATTAGGACTTTCCAGAATTGCAATATTTTTAACCATCCAGTGATTCCCTAATCTCATCTTCCTGGTCAAATCGGTGTAAAAGGAGAGAAAATTCCTAAAATCATAAAGAGAAAATAGACAGGCTGATTTAGATCTTTTAGATTGTAAGCTCACTGGCATAGGGCCCTTCTGATTCATGTTGTTGGTTATAATTTGTTTGTGTTACGATCTCCTCCGTGTACAGCGCTGTGTAATATGTCAGCACTTTATAAATAAAAGATAAAATTGACCATGGTGGTTCTTGGTGTTAAACAGTTGTCTCTAGTGTGTAAAATGTCTGAGAAGTTACACATCTGTACAGTAACATACAGGGCCTGATGCTGTAATATACACAGTCATTAAGGACGATATATTGCAGATAACGTGCACAATTACTCTGTGCGTGTCCAGAACCGGACTATACGCCAGAGATCGCAGCAACGTTCAATTAATCTTCGAGCGCAAAGGACCCTTACAGCAGCCTGTGATTTCAGGGGTGGAACGCGGAGGGAACTGGGCGTATGCACGTAGTCAGTGTACAGTAAGGGTGTGCCAAGCTGGAGCGCACGTAGCAGCGTCTGATACAAGCTCTGGGCATCGCTCAGGTACATTATTTTCTGTCGTATCACTAGTAATCAGCACTTACACCTGACCTGTAGCTGGTACACAGCCGTCATCACTAGTAATCAGCACTTACACCTGACCTGTAGCTGGTACACAGCCGTCATCACTAGTAATCAGCACTTACACCTGACCTGTAGCTGGTACACAACCGTCATCACTAGTAATCAGCACTTACACCTGACCTGTAGCTGGTGCACAGCCGTCACCACTAGTAATCAGCACTTACACCTGACCTGTAGCTGGTACACAGCCGTCACCACTAGTAATCAGCACTTACACCTGACCTGTAGCTGGTACACAGCCGTCATCACTAGTAATCAGCACTTACACCTGACCTGTAGCTGGTACACAGCCGTCACCACTAGTAATCAGCACTTACACCTGACCTGTAGCTGGTACACAGCCGTCATCACTAGTAATCAGCACTTACACCCGACCTGTAGCTGGAGCACAGCCGTCACCACTAGTAATCAGCACTTACACCCGGCCTGTAGCTGGTACACAGCCGTCACCACTAGTAATCAGCACTTACACCCGACCTGTAGCTGGTACACAACCGTCATCACTAGTAATCAGCACTTACACCCGACCTGTAGCTGGTACACAGCCGTCACCACTAGTAATCAGCACTTACACCCGACCTGTAGCTGGTACACAGCTGTCATCACTAGTAATCAGCACTTACACCTGACCTGTAGCTGGTACACAGCCGTCATCACTAGTAATCAGCACTTACACCCGACCTGTAGCTGGTACACAGCCGTCATCACTAGTAATCAGCACTTACACCCGACCTGTAGCTGGTACACAGCCGTCATCACTAGTAATCAGCACTTACACCTGACCTGTAGCTGGTACACAGCCGTCACCACTAGTAATCAGCACTTACACCTGACCTGTAGCTGGTACACAGCCGTCACCACTAGTAATCAGCACTTACACCCGACCTGTAGCTGGTACACAGCCGTCACCACTAGTAATCAGCACTTACACCTGACCTGTAGCTGGTACACAGCCGTCATCACTAGTAATCAGCACTTACACCTGACCTGTAGCTGGTACACAGCCGTCATCACTAGTAATCAGCACTTACACCTGACCTGTAGCTGGTGCACAGCCGTCACCACTAGTAATCAGCACTTACACCCGACCTGTAGCTGGTACACAGCCGTCACCACTAGTAATCAGCACTTACACCTGACCTGTAGCTGGTACACAGCCGTCATCACTAGTAATCAGCACTTACACCTGACCTGTAGCTGGTACACAGCCGTCACCACTAGTAATCAGCACTTACACCTGACCTGTAGCTGGTACACAGCCGTCACCACTAGTAATCAGCACTTACACCCGACCTGTAGCTGGTACACAGCCGTCACCACTAGTAATCAGCACTTACACCTGACCTGTAGCTGGTACACAGCCGTCACCACTAGTAATCAGCACTTACACCTGACCTGTAGCTGGTGCACAACCGTCACCACTAGTAATCAGCACTTACACCTGACCTGTAGCTGGTACACAGCCGTCACCACTAGTAATCAGCACTTACACCTGACCTGTAGCTGATACACAGCCATCACCACTAGTAATCAGCACTTACACCTGACCTGTAGCTGGTGCACAGCCGTCACCACTAGTAATCAGCACTTACACCTGACCTGTAGCTGGTACACAGCCGTCACCACTAGTAATCAGCACTTACACCTGACCTGTAGCTGGTGCACAACCGTCACCACTAGTAATCAGCACTTACACCTGACCTGTAGCTGGTACACAGCCGTCACCACTAGTAATCAGCACTTACACCTGACCTGTAGCTGATACACAGCCGTCACCACTAGTAATCAGCACTTACACCTGACCTGTAGCTGGTACACAGCCGTCACCACTAGTAATCAGCACTTACACCTGACCTGTAGCTGGTGCACAACCGTCACCACTAGTAATCAGCACTTACACCTGACCTGTAGCTGGTACACAGCCGTCACCACTAGTAATCAGCACTTACACCTGACCTGTAGCTGGTGCACAACCGTCACCACTAGTAATCAGCACTTACACCTGACCTGTAGCTGGTACACAGCCGTCATCACTAGTAATCAGCACTTACACCTGACCTGTAGCTGGAGCACAGCCGTCACCACTAGTAATCAGCACTTACACCTGACCTGTAGCTGGTACACAGCCGTCATCACTAGTAATCAGCACTTACACCTGACCTGTAGCTGGTACACAGCCGTCACCACTAGTAATCAGCACTTACACCTGACCTGTAGCTGGTGCACAGCGGTCACCACTAGTAATCAGCACTTACACCTGACCTGTAGCTGGTACACAGCCGTCACCACTAGTAATCAGCACTTACACCTGACCTGTAGCTGGTGCACAGCCGTCACCACTAGTAATCAGCACTTACACCTGACCTGTAGCTGGTGCACATCTACAGGTTGGGTGTAAGTGCTGATTACTAGTGATGACGGCTGTGTATACAGCTAGAACATGTGTTTGTATCAGGAGCAACTGTAACAATGTATTTTATGTACAGTAGACAATAATAATATCTTAATGTATTTTATGGGGGGAAGAAATATTGTGAAATTAATGACTATATTAAGAACAGATTAATTGAATATTTTTTCTGTACGTTCTTTTATGACTTGTTATTACACATCTGTATTGGACATATCTTGCAGTGTGTTGTGTTAGGGCAGAGCGCACCTGGACCCCACAATGTCCACATGTGGTGTGAACTACGTAATGTAGAATTTATATGCTGCACATACTGAATATTTGCTGTTACCACTGGTGTTTTTGAACAACGGTAAAAGTGTGGTTGTGGGGGTGGGACCTATTGATACCAATGACCCCGTTCACGTTTACGTCTGTGGTTGGGAGCGGTGTCGGTGTTTGGACGCTGCCTGCTCTGGTCACGGCAGGTCTTCCATCGAAACACCCCCCTCCCCCTGCCCCCCAGACTGGCAGTATAGGCGCCGGTCGAAGGCAATTGTAGGGTCACTGCTGTATTCATAACACCCGCGTTTAACCAGCCTAATTACACGAAAACACTAACTGTACTGTGATACTACAATATATAGTATCCAGGTAATGTATGTGGTGCAGAATGCGGGAAATCTGGTGTAAAATCAGAGAAGTCTGCGTTAGAGAATGAGAGGGCGGTGAATAATAAATATAAATTGCAGGAAAGTAAAAGGGAATTGGAGCGTATATTCATGTACTTATTATCTTAATAATATAAATGAAGTGGGGTGACCCTATAAAGCACTCCGACTATTATAATGAGAGCAGAATCTCTCTGTAGTGAGGAGCAAATGAGAGTTCCAGCTTTGGAGCTCTTTAGACTATTAAAGCTCTGTATCTATACTTCTCTCACTTAGAAAGGGGAGATTATTATTACACATATATATATATATATATATAATATATATATATATATATATATATATTACACCAGCTCTGCACACAGCACAATGACCAGTGTACTGAATGGCCGTATTAGTGTTGTAGCTGCAGCTCTCTGTGATTTTGGATCCCGGCTGTTTGTTTATTCACATTTTTAGCTTTTTATCTTTGTTTGGCGTTTTGCACCAAATGTCACAGGTTGTGGCCTCTTACAGGAAGCACAAAGCTCAGCCAGGACATCCTGCTAACCTGCCACGCTCAGGGATGTGGAAGGTTAGGAGTTGTCCAACAGCCGCAGCTACACGATAAACCTGGAGATCACATTACTGACGCTTCCAGATCTGCTGTGTCTATCTGACGGGTACTAATCACTTCCTCATGTTATCCATCGCTGTCACCTCCTGACTGTCAGCTCTTCAGGCCAGCAGCCTCATCTTTTCATGTGTATACAAACTCCACACAATGCAACATCATCTTCCATGGAGTAGGCGTGTAATGTTATTATTATATTCTACTTTATAAAGCGCTGACATATTACGCAGTGCGGTACATTAAGGGAATCGTGATACAAACAAATTACATACAGTGACGTGAAAACTAAGGTAAAGATGACCTTGCCAGATGAGCTTACAATCTAAGAGAATCACAGATACATATAAAACAATCCGCTGATGAACATGAAATGATGTAATTTAATTAAACACCAGGGGTTATATTAACTAATCAGATTCTAGTTATCGTTTTGTAGAATGTAATAAATAACTGATAACTAGAATCTGGTTGGTTGCTATAGGCAACATCTCCACTTTTTCAAACCTGCAGCTTAGTAAATATACCCTCATGAGTGTAAACTTCACTCTGATATTCCACCTGACGCTACTTCTCATCCTGTCTGGTGATCCCAAAAATATATAACCAGTATCTGCTTATAAGACCTACATAATGTATTATGGCGTATACGAGCAGTCATGGGGCAGGTTTACCCATAAGCCTTCAGGAGATGACGTAGATAATTATAATACCTCGGGGTCCGTTCATCTGTAGTCCTTCCCATAATAGTCTGATATAAACCTGTGCGGGCACGGCTGTGCCAACTTCCCGATCCCATCATGGGGATGTCCCTTCCTCAATCCAAGCTCAGTATTACATCCTTGGTGCGATATATCCGAGTCCACATTCTAGTTGGGCATTGGTGGATTCTACGGCATTATATTTTGTTTATTGTTCCACCAATACGTTGTGCAAAGATGTGGCACAATCATTATCTATCATGGAATATCGGATGTGCGGGTGAGCTAGGTCAGTCAGCGGCTTCCAGGGGCGACGTTATGATGGTTTCATGTTTATTTTGGAATTTGAGTCAGACATTCGTCCATTTCAACCACATAGAAATGCAGTCTGCATCCAGCTTGTCGCACTGGGCGTGTGCACACTTTAGGATCATATTTTGAGTTGAGCGTATGTTATACTTACGGGCCTTTGCGCTTGGAGAGGTGGATGGGGGGTGTTCATGCGTCGGTTCTCTACAGCGGGGACGGGGAGACACAATCACGCCGTTGAAAGATGCGTCCAATTTTGAGGCACATTTTGCGCCGGACGTAGAAGTACGCTAGATAGAAAGTGGCGGATATCTTACGTCATGTGCAGCGCGAGTAATAGGGAGAAACCTTCGTACAGACACATATTGATGATTAACATTAAATCAGACCCATTATGTTCTTTTCTTTCTTTTACCCTCCACCTATGTCCCAGGAAGAATAAAAGAGGAGGGGGCGTTGGATAAAGGGGTATTTGCAGGATGCACAATTGCAAATTTAGGGTCTTTTCACCGAAATTGCTTTACGGCTGCAGCAACTCCAGATGTCGCGCTGGTTCATATTGGTGCAGCGAAAGCCGCTATAGAATATATAAACTAGAGGCGACAATTATAGTTTTTTTTATTATTATGGAATATGGAGTTAAATTATTCCCGTTTTTTAAAGCATTTCCTAATTATTTAGTTATTCTCTCATCGATCTTACAAGCTCGCATGTCAGTGTTTTCTTTTACTTTCGTGATGAGAAACCAAACTGCACCCTATTTTTGTTCTTTGTATTTTCTGTGGTTTCCTTTGCGCACCGGCCGCAGAGAGAGAGACTGACCGTCGATCTCTCCGCTGCCTCTGCGATATATTGTGATATAGGGATAAACGGCGATTATAAATCATCCTCATCGCTGCAGAATGATAATCAGCCCCTCAGAGCTCAGCTTGGACTTATAATGTTATAGTGGAAGTCCCTGGAGGACTAGAGAAGGAGAATCGGAGAGAGCGCACAGTGTAATGCGCTGTGGAATATGTTGGCGATATATAAACGTTAATAGATCAGTACAAGTGCGAGTCACAATGCACCGAGATTCATTTTAGGACAGGATCTGAAGTGTCGGATACATGGATTGAATTTAGTTCCAGTTTAAACTCTGTCACATTCTAACAACGATTGTGTAATTCCTCTGTAGCACTTTGTAAGTAATGTACAATAATTAAAAAAAAACAAAAAACAGAAAATGCATCATGTTAATTGACAAGTCCACGTTTAAAAATTCCTTTTTATTTGAAAGGAGTTGTATATTATTTTAAACTTTTTTGTAAACTGTCAACAATAGTATTGTAAAAATACACGTTCATCATTTAGTTAGTGAAGGAAAGTGACCTTGGGTCATCGCTGTACAATTCAGCATTAAGTCATCGCCCTGGACCTGCGGCAGCTGAATATTACACAGAATATCTCATACATTCCTCCTCTGCATTGTGCAGAGACTATAGAACTTCTCTGCCTGTCTGTCAGCGCTCACATAACCCTCGTCTCTTCTGTTCTCTCCCCACGTGACTCATTCCTGCCGTCTCCGAAACCCTATTCTGTATTACATTACAGGCCGCAGAACCACGCAAGGTCCATTTAGGATTTTATTCTTTAAGGAATTCAAAGTAAAAGGTCATTTCTTTCATCCCGTCCTAAAATGTGAATTTCCGTTTGACGCACGTCCGTTTTCCTGCCAGAAAGAGATTTGCATTGTTCTGAAAAGCGCAGACCGAAATCTTGCTTGTGCACTCACTTCCTGTTTCCTGTCCGAGAGGAAGTCCCAGATTTATGTTCTATGTGAACTTGATTCACGGAGAAAGGAAATGCAGAGCTCGCAGCGATACAAAGTGAAATGTTCTGCAGTTTTATCCTGGGACAAAGAGGGGCGCCCATATCTCCCCTAAACTGAATGTGCCAGGTTGGATTCCTCGAACGCTGAATGTTTATTAAGGGGAATCGATGATTTTATGTGCAGAGTTTATCAGGGGACACCGGAGGGGTCAGCGGGAATAAACTATTTTGGGTCGCGTTTCTAAGGAACAAAGGTTTTCCCCGGCTTCCTTTTCCTGAAATCCATATCTGAGTGCAGGAGTGGATTCCAAAAATTGCTGGGAGAGAGCTATATTTTATCAGGAGTCTTCATCCTTACTAATGGAGGGGGGGGGGGGGGGGGGCTTTTCAGCTTGACATTAAAATTACCCTAAATCAAAACCATTATTCTGTTTTCAAAACAATGGGGGTTATTTGCAAACGTCTATAATTGTCCCTATTTTTTAAAAAAAAATACTGCCACAATCCTGCGTTTTCATGGACAGTTTGAGCAGACGTTTTGTGCAGAGATTTGCATATTTTTGGTCTGAATGATGCTCATTGGCAAAACAACACCTCAAAGTACTCTGCATTGTCACATGGGGAACATCCCCCCATTAAAGGATGCTTAAATGTGCAAAATAGACTAAGGGGCATATTCAATTGTTGGCGTTTTCAGCCGCGGGAAAAGTATTACCGTTATTGCGGTAATACTAAGCCGGATTTCAGCTCGCAGCTCCCTGAGCCGCAAGCTGAAATCCAGCGAGAAATGTACCATAATAACGGTATTTATGCGCACTATTACCGTAATGACAGTAATAGTGCGCATGCCGCGTTACTTTAGGCAGTAACGCCAACAATTGAATATGCCCCTAAGGATCAGTTTTGCAAATATGACTCCTATCCTACCTCTGATCATGTGTTAGATACACTCTGCTAAGAGTGTATCTAGAACTATATAGTCCTCTGTCTCCACCCAGCAGATTGAAATGAGCAGCATGAAAAGTTATTTGCGCATCTTGATTGTGAGGCTCTGGTCATAGGACCCTATAACCTAGCCCCCTGAAAATGGAGTCTTCAAGAAAGACAAGTGCTAGATACACTATACTAGAGAGTGTATCTAGTACGTTATTAGGGGCGTATTCAATTGTTAGCGAGATCCCCGGAAAACGGGCGCTCGAAATATATTAGCGTTAAAACAGTAATTACTCGCTGAATTTCATCTCGCAGCTCCTGAAATTCAGCGAGTAAACTACCGTATTAACGGTATTTAAGCGCATATTACCGTATTAATGGTAGTATTTTTCGAGCGCTCGTTTTTTCGGGGATCTCGCTAACAATTGAATACCCCCCTTAGATGTAGAATTGGGCCTATAGTCCATAATGAAGGACTTTTCCATTCATTTCCAGCCGCAGTTATGTCTTGTATGAGTGTAAGGAAAACATTGGAGCTGCATTTATTGATCACGACTTTAACTTTTATTTACATTGGTTTATCTGTGACTATTAATTTGCTTCCACTATAAAAACTGCTCCGATTAATCTAATCGGATGCTTTTGTAATTAGGAGCCGAGTTCTGATTACTGTCAATTCCAAGACGATGTAAAAATATTATTTGAGCCACTAGGAAGACCCCAGTTACAGGAATAATGGTATTAATATACAGAAAACCTCTTATAACAGTAACATACAACGCGCACCTGTCCTCCTAACCTGCCACATTACGCACCGATCCCTTACGGAACGTCTGATCTGTCCGTTATCTCTGCACACGGTCACGTTTCACAAAAGACACCAGTTAGACGCACGTGTTTAAATGTGATCCGTACAAACTGCGGAACCACGGGGCCCCGGTTATTTTGTCTGCCATTTGCAATTGTAATAATATGCAATGGACTTATTTCTTTGCTGGTTTTATGAAAACCAGTATCATCGGCTTCCGTGAACCCCAGCCACGCGTCAAGGACACGTATGTCCCACTTGCCCCATGTTTTTATGTGCGTTCTCTATTTAATACAATTTTGAAAACTTCTAATACAGAAGAGACACCTCTCTGTCTCATGTACCGAAGTTTAGCTTAAACACTTATAATATATGCATAATGGATGATATCGCCTATCGGTATTAGCGGTGCACTCACAAACCAGCCAATCACAGACTTACTAGTCCCGCCATCATTATATTTGCACCTGCCTCCGACCACCAGCGTATATGCATCTTCTCCACAATCTGCATCCGGACACAATTGTACTTACGCTACTCGCCCTCTCCCGCCTCTCTAGGCGCATGCAGACATGTGGCAGGATAATCAATATCTGCGTGGGCGCTTATACGTGGGCACCCGCTTTCTGGTTACATATTGATTTCACACGAGATACGCCACACACTGACGTACAGCTCCGCGTCAGACCCTGGGGCCCATTTTGCACATTTGTGTCCTTTGCTGGGGGATTAAATTACATCCTGAAAGTTTGGGGTTGAGATTCCCTAAGTGGCTCAGTGAGTTAGCACTTCTGCCTCACAGCACTGGGGTCATGAGTTCAATTCCCGACCATGGCCTTATCTGTGAGGAGTTTGTATGTTCTCCCCGTGTTTGTGTGGGTTTCCTCCGGGTGCTCCGGTTTCCTCCCACACTCCAAAAACATACTAGTAGGTTAATTGGCTGCTAACAAATTGACCCTAGTGTCTCTCTGTCTGTCTGTCTGTGTGTGTGTGTGTGGGTGTGTGTGTGTGTCTGTGTGTGTGTGTTAGGGAATTTAGACTGTAAGCTCCAATGGGGCAGGGACTGATGTGAGTGAGTTCTCTGTACAGCGCTACGGAATCAGTGGCGCTATATAAATAACTGATGATGATGATCTCCATCTGCCTCTATACAAACAGATAATTCTGAGATTGTGGCTATAATGTGCCAGATAGGTCACGTGTTCTATCACGTTACATACAAGTCCGTCATGTGTGTGTACCCATTACATGTGCTTCTTACTGACATATCTGCGTATTATATAATTAGGGAGCTGGTGAGAAGTCGCTGCAGTCGGACACAGAAGTAAATGACCTGTGATTGTTACATTACTCTGCACTGGTTGTAATCAGTCCTCTTCTGTTTGGAGAATGAACAGACGGGCTGAGTAGGGAGCGATCTGCGGACGTGTAGAGGGGATCAAAGGAAGTCTAATGGGAACTGACAGATATTTAATCTATCCTGAGCAGAGACATTGTAGCAGGATGTGTTCTCCCATTAATGCTGCTGATGTCAGATCTCTGCACACAGTGAGATTTACATTTCAAATGACCTGTTGGTTGTTCTGCTTATATTAAATATAACGTTAAAGATCAGTTTAGAGGATCACAATGGCGGTCACTAAAAGTGATCACCGGTCACATCAGAGCGTCGGGAAGCGGAGAGATTGGAAGTGAAGAAAGAACATTAACGCTGACATTGTACAGTGTAGTCGGCATCTATGTGTCTGATAATGGAGTACAAATCTGTACGGCTCCCGGGAACGTCTCTGTCAGTTTAATTATTTAATTATGGGTGCCTGAAGCCCCCTGCACCCCCCTGTCCAAAAAGTATTGTTCAAATATGCTAAGAAAATGATAGTAGTATTTAATCTACTGGTAATTTCAAAAGGATTTTAAAGTTGTAACAACAGGGTCATCCCAAGAATAAGCCAACCAAAAAAAAAAAGATGGACTTAATCTGATTTGCCCCAATGAGGGCAGTTGATGCTGAGATGAGAAAATGATACAAATGGTCTAAATTTCATTGATAAATGAATTACTTGTAGTGTTAAAACAAACATAACCCCAGATGGGTGCAAACGGAGTCTGTCCAGCTGTTATATGGCGCCATGAAGACCGTACTAGATGGCGCCCAACCCTATATGCCATGCACCGCTCTCCCTGCCCGCCAGATGCCCACTTATCCCATCACTGCTTTACCAACATCTTCCTTTCTTCCCCCGGTCCTCTAAGCTCCGTCCATACGTCTCCGATTGGGGAGAATTCCAGAAATTCTTCAGCACTTAATACCCGGAATGTTAACCTGGGAGAAACAACATTTAGTTATTCAGTCACTGGGATGATTAGGAGACGTTAGCGCTGGACCTTGGATGAAGCCACCAGTATAGAACTTAGTCAGGGGGGGTCGAGAATGAACAAACGAGGCGGAAATAATAATCAGTTATGGAATGTGTATAATACATCGGTCACAAAAGCAGGGATTACTGTGCAGGATACTGGTGTGTATATAACAAGGGAGGGACGTACGTACGTACGTACGTACGTACGTACGTACGTACGTGAGCCTGATTTATTTTCTGTACTTTGTTGAGTAAATTAACAATTATCAAAACGTATTACTCAGTATTGTTGTTTGTAATGAGTCTGAAGCTTTGAACTTTGTGAAAAACAATAACCCCCCCCCCATTTGTGAGAAATGGTCGAGGGGCTGATTGACGTCACCAAGAGAAAACCTTGTTGAATAAAGCTTCTATTAGACGTGACGCGTTCTGCAAAATGAGACGTACACAGGGCCATAACTAGGGCTGTGCGATAGGGGCGGCCACCCGGGGAGCAATGCTGAAGGGGGGCGCAGTTTAGGAATATTTTAGGGTCATTTGGTTAAAATTGAGGGCTAGGGGGGCGGCATTAGTCTTTCTCGCCCCAGGCGCTAGAATTCTAAGTTACGGCTCTGGACGTACAAAAGTATATACCAAGGTGTAACACATGTACATGGTTCTGTACCAGTGTCATTTTGGACAGAAGAACTGACAGCTAAATATGCTGGTCCATCAGAATGGTAACAGTTTAGCGCTGGGTTCTGTTTTGCATAGCGCCATTTGCATACATGGGCGTGCAGTGAATGCAATATCTGATTGGATGGCTCTTGTTTGATCATGTGCATACGCCCGTCCTACCCCGTTCCATCGCACTCAAAGATTTGTATGTGGCTGTGTTCTGTGATATGTGATCTGGTTCTGGGCGCTGGGCAGATTGATTACGCGGATCATACGCACAAAATCACCGTTTACCTCCCTTAATGAATCAGTCCCTACATGAAAGTCCTAAAGGGTGATATTTATAAGCCCCGAGTAACATTCTATTATTCTGGGTCATTTAGGGTAACAAGTTATTGTCTATTGTCCAATTTCCAGAAGGCCCATGTCTGCTTGCTGCAATCAGCACCGGATATTAAACACACATGGGAAACCGTCCACGTGTAAAGTGACGTCTTAATCAGCATCAGAACCGTTGGGAGATCTGACTGCGGTTTAGTCTGCTGTTTATTTATCCATAATGCAGATTTAATACCTCAGAGCTGGGGGCAGCTGTCCCAAAACTCAACCTCGTTTTGCAGAAAAGAAATGTGCAAAACCCAGACCCCAGAAATAGAAGTTATCAATCATCGCTGGGCCCTGTAAGATCGCACGGTGAATCCGTCCCTCCTAGGGAACGTTCCTGCTCGTCCACGACAATCTTAGTCTGGGGACAGGGAATAAAATGAACCGGTTGGAAGGATCCTATTTCAGAAGAATGTAAACTATTTAATGTTGGCAGCAGCGGCAAAAACATTCTCTGCAATTTTAGTTTTTCTCTGCTTTGTTTTCTGTCTGAATCGTACGTTGGATCCTCTCTGAAATAAGGTCATTAATTGCGATATGTACACATGGAGTTATCTGAACATGAGGCCCGTGAGATCGTTCAGCAAATTAAATAGTTCTGATAGTTAATTCTTGTCTAGAGGGCAGATCCCAGACACCTTCAGTCCCACCTATTGGTCTGCCCCCATGTGTCATGTTCGCAGCAGAATTTGAAGGTAACAGAGCCGCCTGTGGGGGTGTCACAAACAACTGTACAGCTACAAGTGTTGTTTACCTTGCAACTGCGGCGACTTATGACCATGTTCAGGCTATCGCTGAAACAATCCACCGGGGACTAAAGGGCCCCCTAATTATTTCAGTCACTGATTGAGAAGAGATCACCCTTCAATTATTTAATACAATGTTGCGCCAACTGTGAAAGTAATTGAAACTCTAAGGAAGATTATTACTGCTGGTCAGAAGGAGCGGATTACCTTCCAAATCCTTTATAGACGCTTGAATCCCACATATTTAGGGCTGTCCTAATGAGATCTGATGCAGATACCTGAAAGTCATATTGGGGAGGGGCTTTGACAACCCTGTTAGTCGTTTGAAAAAAAACTGCCAGAGGATCCCCTGCTCAGGACCGTTATATATATATATTTTTTTTTTCTTTTCGTCTTGGGTGCAATAATCATTTAAATTGCTGCATATGTGACATTCCTGCTCCTGCACCAATTACATTTTCACATAGCAAGTCTATACGCCTGTCATTCACACACTGCTGGCTCCGACTGATGTCAGATAGAGAAGCACCTTCCTCCTAACTTGGCCACCTGCTGCAAAGGAATGTAAGAGGGTGTGATGGATATTTTATATTGAAATATAAAGCCTTCAGGTATTTGTGTGACTGAAATGCATACTTAAGTTTCTCGTTTATAGTCATGTTAAGGAACGCCTCTTATCAGGAGGGTTTTCCACGCTGTATAGTGAGTGTTACTTGACTCTGACACAATTTAATGTGAACCTACAGACGGAGCGACTCTCGCCGCAGCCGTACATTATTGATCGGCCCACGTTGTGTTGTTGTCTGTATGTCACACAAGTCATTAATCTCGGAATGTAGCGCTGGGCAGCGGCTTCCCGTCCGCTCTCGCCCCCCCCCCCCCCCTCCGAGTCATTTGTACACAAGTCATCTCTGGCTGCTCTGAAGCTTTTAGATTGGAAAATTGATCACTTGTAGAAAAGCGTTATTCAAACAACATACATTCTGCAGAGAGGTTACATGAGTAATGAGCTATCACCAGGAGAGTGGTTCTGGGGCCTTGTTAGGTCACACATAACACAACCGTGTACACACACATCTTCCTGTGTGACTGAATTGTGCATTTATTATTCCTGTTACATAGTGGAACAAGTATAATGTTTTCAGACAGTAATTACAAGCAGTGGTCTATAAACGTCAACGAAGTGTAGCTGGAAAACTGTCTACAAGCCATGATATGTCCTGACTGCCCTTGGGCATGTTGATACTTGTAGTTCCACACAGGTTGCCTACGTTTGATCGCAAATACATTTAAAGGACTAATGCAGAGCAGGATGTAGACTAGTTTGCATAGTGCGTCTTACGTGAAACTCCGCCACTTGCACCTGGAGAGGGGGGACAGGAGGAGGGGGGGCCTTCTAACGTTGGCGTAGTATAGTATAGACGTGTTCGTACAAATGCGGCTCATACAGACTCGCAGGAGGTGTGTCATTCGCACCTGCATAACCCTATAGAGCAGGTACACGTACGCGCTGATGACGATGACTTGGCGCAAACCAGCCGCATATATACAGCGCAGAGCCGGACAGTTCTGCATATAGGTGGAAATGCGCTTGTTTTCCGTGCTCCCTTTTTTTAAATTTACTCCTATTTTGCGTTCAGCTCTGCACCTTAGTATTCCAGGGACTAAATAAACATTTCTAATAATTATATGACCGTTTCATAAAATGATTAAATTTTAAATAAATTCTGCTGCTCTGGGATGTTGGTGACGGGAAGCGCCAGCGTTTGTTGTGAACATCGTACATTTCTCATTGCACAAGGAACAGAATCCTTATTAAGCTTCTGATGCCCAGAACGCAGTTATAGCGCTGGCGAGCCGCCAACCGGACACCGGAGGATTAGGGCTGGATTTATGGAGACTAATCGGAGAGGACATAAATAATCTCTTATAGAGGTAACAGAATGTTGAAGCGTTTCCAGGCTTGGCAGGAATCCATCCAATATTTACAGTGTGTGAAGGGGATATAGAGGAAAGTAACAGGTAAAATGAGCACAAGATAGGAACATGATTACTGGGTTATAGCACAAGGGCCGCGTAGCCGACAAAGATGGTTTCAAGGTTGTTTTCAAAGGATTGTCCCTACTGGGTCTACACCCAATGTTTCCATAAATGGCCCATCTGCATCAATATGGTGAGGATCATCCCATGGGACCACCGCAATATTACATTGTGATCACTGCCGGACCCCCAGAGACAAAACATGTCCCATATGTCAGATGCCGTAGTCTGCGCCATTCACTCAGCTGTGGGCGGGCTGTGCGTGAATGATGCACCTGATTGGCTAGTTCTGGCCATTCCCTATGACCCTCACGACAGCAGATTTTAGTCTCTCTCCCCCTGTGGCCCTTCAGCACAGGGACCCATCTTATCTGAGGAACCATCGGCCTTAATGGTAAATACAAGATGGCACCATTTACTAGAGCGCAGGTTATCCCAAACTGAGCAATCCCAGGGCCTAACCTGGCATTCCTAGGGCCCGGAGTTAAATTTTAAAGCTTCTCACTGCTCCTGCTCTTATGTTACACCCAACAATATCTGCTCCGTTACCCAACTGGGAAATGTATAAATGTCACCGGTACCAGTGTGACACCGCTGAGGTCTGTATACGGTGGTAGGTCCAACATCCACTGAGGTAGGGAATAACTGTGAGATGTATTAATGTCACCGGTACCAGTGTGACACCGCTGAGGTCTGTATACGGTGGTAGGTCCAACATCCACTGAGGTAGGGAATAACTGTGAGATGTATTAATGTCACCGGTACCAGTGTGATACCGCTGAGGTCTGTATACGGTGGTAGGGCCAACATCCACTGAGGTAGGGAATAACTGTGAGATGTATAAATGTCACCGGTACCAGTGTGACACCGCTGAGGTCTGTATACGGTGGTAGGTCCAACATCCACTGAGGTAGGGAATGATAACTGTGAGATGTATAAATGTCACTGGTACCAGTGTGATACCGCTGAGGTCTGTATACAGTGGTAGGTCCAACATCCACTGAGGTAGGGAATGATAACTGTGAGATGTATAAATGTCACTGGTACCAGTGTGACACCGCTGAGGTCTGTATACGGTGGTAGGTCCAACATCCACTGAGGTAGGGAATGATAACTGTGAGATGTATAAATGTCACCGGTACCAGTGTGACACCGCTGAGGTCTGTATACAGTGGTAGGGCCAACATCCACTGAGGTAGGGAATGATAACTGTGAGATGTATTAATGTCACCGGTACCAGTGTGACACCGCTGAGGTCTGTATACAGTGGTAGGTCCAACATCCACTGAGGTAGGGAATGATAACTGTGAGATGTATAAATGTCACTGGTACCAGTGTGACACCGCTGAGGTCTGTATACGGTGGTAGGTCCAACATCCACTGAGGTAGGGAATGATAACTGTGAGATGTATAAATGTCACTGGTACCAGTGTGACACCGCTGAGGTCTGTATACAGTGGTAGGTCCAACATCCACTGAGGTAGGGAATGATAACTGTGAGATGTATAAATGTCATCGGTACCAGTGTGACACCGCTGAGGTCTGTATACGGTGGTAGGGCCAACATCCACTGAGGTAGGGAATGATAACTGTGAGATGTATAAATGTCACCGGTACCAGTGTGATACCGCTGAGGTCTGTATACAGTGGTAGGTCCAACATCCACTGAGGTAGGGAATGATAACTGTGAGATGTATAAATGTCACCGGTACCAGTGTGACACCGCTGAGGTCTGTATACAGTGGTAGGTCCAACATCCACTGAGGTAGGGAATGATAACTGTGAGATGTATAAATGTCACCGGTACCAGTGTGACACCGCTGAGGTCTGTATACAGTGGTAGGTCCAACAACCACTGAGGTAGGGAATGATAACTGTGAGATGTATAAATGTCACCGGTACCAGTGTGACACCGCTGAGGTCTGTATACGGTGGTAGTGCCAAGATCCACTGAGGTAGGGAATGATAACTGTGAGATGTATTAATGTCACCGGTACCAGTGTGACACCGCTGAGGTCTGTATACAGTGGTAGGGCCAACAACCACTGAGGTAGGGAATGATAACTGAGATGTATAAATGTCACCGGTACCAGTGTGACACCGCTGAGGTCTGTATACGGTGGTAGGGCCAACATCCACTGAGGTAGGGAATGATAACTGTGAGATGTATAAATGTCACTGGTACCAGTGTGACACCGCTGAGGTCTGTATACGGTGGTAGGGCCAACATCCACTGAGGTAGGGAATGATAACTGTGAGATGTATAAATGTCACCGGTACCAGTGTGATACCGCTGAGGTCTGTATACGGTGGTAGGGCCAACATCCACTGAGGTAGGGAATGATAACTGTGAGATGTATTAATGTCACCGGTACCAGTGTGACACCGCTGAGGTCTGTATACGGTGGTAGTGCCAAGATCCACTGAGGTAGGGAATGATAACTGTGAGATGTATAAATGTCACTGGTACCAGTGTGATACCGCTGAGGTCTGTATACAGTGGTAGGTCCAACATCCACTGAGGTAGGGAATGATAACTGTGAGATGTATTAATGTCACCGGTACCAGTGTGACACCGCTGAGGTCTGTATACGGTGGTAGGTCCAACATCCACTGAGGTAGGGAATGATAACTGTGAGATGTATAAATGTCACCGGTACCAGTGTGACACCGCTGAGGTCTGTATACGGTGGTAGGGCCAACATCCACTGAGGTAGGGAATGATAACTGTGAGATGTATAAATGTCACCGGTACCAGTGTGACACCGCTGAGGTCTGTATACAGTGGTAGGTCCAACATCCACTGAGGTAGGGAATGATAACTGTGAGATGTATAAATGTCACCGGTACCAGTGTGACACCGCTGAGGTCTGTATACGGTGGTAGGGCCAACATCCACTGAGGTAGGGAATGATAACTGTGAGATGTATAAATGTCACTGGTACCAGTGTGATACCGCTGAGGTCTGTATACAGTGGTAGGGCCAACATCCACTGAGGTAGGGAATGATAACTGTGAGATGTATAAATGTCACCGGTACCAGTGTGACACCGCTGAGGTCTGTATACGGTGGTAGGTCCAACATCCACTGAGGTAGGGAATGATAACTGTGAGATGTATAAATGTCACCGGTACCAGTGTGATACCGCTGAGGTCTGTATACGGTGGTAGGGCCAACATCCACTGAGGTAGGGAATGATAACTGTGATGTATAAATGTCACCGGTACCAGTGTGACACCGCTGAGGTCTGTATACGGTGGTAGGGCCAACATCCACTGAGGTAGGGAATGATAACTGTGAGATGTATAAATGTCACCGGTACCAGTGTGACACCGCTGAGGTCTGTATACAGTGGTAGGGCCAACATCCACTGAGGTAGGGAATGATAACTGTGAGATGTATAAATGTCACCGGTACCAGTGTGACACCGCTGAGGTCTGTATACAGTGGTAGGGCCAACATCCACTGAGGTAGGGAATGATAACTGTGAGATGTATAAATGTCACTGGTACCAGTGTGACACCGCTGAGGTCTGTATACAGTGGTAGGTCCAACATCCACTGAGGTAGGGAATGATAACTGTGAGATGTATAAATGTCACCGGTACCAGTGTGACACCGCTGAGGTCTGTATACAGTGGTAGGGCCAACATCCACTGAGGTAGGGAATGATAACTGTGAGATGTATAAATGTCACCGGTACCAGTGTGACACCGCTGAGGTCTGTATACAGTGGTAGGGCCAACATCCACTGAGGTAGGGAATGATAACTGTGAGATGTATTAATGTCACCGGTACCAGTGTGACACCGCTGAGGTCTGTATACGGTGGTAGGGCCAACATCCACTGAGGTAGGGAATGATAACTGTGAGATGTATAAATGTCACCGGTACCAGTGTGACACCGCTGAGGTCTGTATACAGTGGTAGGGCCAACATCCACTGAGGTAGGGAATGATAACTGTGAGATGTATAAATGTCACCGGTACCAGTGTGACACCGCTGAGGTCTGTATACGGTGGTAGGGCCAACATCCACTGAGGTAGGGAATGATAACTGTGAGATGTATAAATGTCACTGGTACCAGTGTGACACCGCTGAGGTCTGTATACAGTGGTAGGGCCAACATCCACTGAGGTAGGGAATGATAACTGAGATGTATAAATGTCACTGGTACCAGTGTGACACCGCTGAGGTCTGTATACAGTGGTAGGGCCAACATCCACTGAGGTAGGGAATGATAACTGTGAGATGTATTAATGTCACTGGTACCAGTGTGACACCGCTGAGGTCTGTATACGGTGGTAGGGCCAACATCCACTGAGGTAGGGAATGATAACTGTGAGATGTATAAATGTCACTGGTACCAGTGTGACACCGCTGAGGTCTGTATACAGTGGTAGGTCCAACATCCACTGAGGTAGGGAATGATAACTGTGAGATGTATAAATGTCACTGGTACCAGTGTGACACCGCTGAGGTCTGTATACAGTGGTAGGGCCAACATCCACTGAGGTAGGGAATGATAACTGAGATGTATAAATGTCACTGGTACCAGTGTGACACCGCTGAGGTCTGTATACAGTGGTAGGGCCAACATCCACTGAGGTAGGGAATGATAACTGTGAGATGTATAAATGTCACCGGTACCAGTGTGATACCGCTGAGGTCTGTATACAGTGGTAGGGCCAACATCCACTGAGGTAGGGAATGATAACTGTGAGATGTATTAATGTCACCGGTACCAGTGTGACACCGTTGAGGTCTGTATACGGTGGTAGGGCCAACATCCACTGAGGTAGGGAATGATAACTGTGAGATGTATAAATGTCACTGGTACCAGTGTGACACCGCTGAGGTCTGTATACAGTGGTAGGTCCAACATCCACTGAGGTAGGGAATGATAACTGTGAGATGTATAAATGTCACCGGTACCAGTGTGACACCGCTGAGGTCTGTATACAGTGGTAGGGCCAACATCCACTGAGGTAGGGAATGATAACTGTGAGATGTATAAATGTCACCGGTACCAGTGTGACACCGCTGAGGTCTGTATACAGTGGTAGGTCCAACAACCACTGAGGTAGGGAATGATAACTGTGAGATGTATAAATGTCACCGGTACCAGTGTGACACCGCTGAGGTCTGTATACAGTGGTAGGGCCAACATCCACTGAGGTAGAGAATGATAACTGTGAGATGTATAAATGTCACTGGTACCAGTGTGACACCGCTGAGGTCTGTATACAGTGGTAGGGCCAACATCCACTGAGGTAGAGAATGATAACTGTGAGATGTATAAATGTCACCGGTACCAGTGTGACACCGCTGAGGTCTGTATACGGTGGTAGGGCCAACATCCACTGAGGTAGGGAATGATAACTGTGAGATGTATAAATGTCACTGGTACCAGTGTGACACCGCTGAGGTCTGTATACGGTGGTAGGGCCAACATCCACTGAGGTAGGGAATGATAACTGTGAGATGTATAAATGTCACCGGTACCAGTGTGATACCGCTGAGGTCTGTATACGGTGGTAGGGCCAACATCCACTGAGGTAGGGAATGATAACTGTGAGATGTATTAATGTCACCGGTACCAGTGTGACACCGCTGAGGTCTGTATACAGTGGTAGGGCCAACATCCACTGAGGTAGGGAATGATAACTGTGAGATGTATAAATGTCACTGGTACCAGTGTGATACCGCTGAGGTCTGTATACGGTGGTAGGTCCAACATCCACTGAGGTAGGGAATGATAACTGTGAGATGTATAAATGTCACCGGTACCAGTGTGACACCGCTGAGGTCTGTATACAGTGGTAGGTCCAACATCCACTGAGGTAGGGAATGATAACTGTGAGATGTATAAATGTCACTGGTACCAGTGTGACACCGCTGAGGTCTGTATACGGTGGTAGGTCCAACATCCACTGAGGTAGGGAATGATAACTGTGAGATGTATAAATGTCACTGGTACCAGTGTGACACCGCTGAGGTCTGTATACGGTGGTAGGGCCAACATCCACTGAGGTAGGGAATGATAACTGTGATGTATAAATGTCACCGGTACCAGTGTGACACCGCTGAGGTCTGTATACGGTGGTAGGGCCAACATCCACTGAGGTAGGGAATGATAACTGTGAGATGTATAAATGTCACCGGTACCAGTGTGATACCGCTGAGGTCTGTATACAGTGGTAGGTCCAACATCCACTGAGGTAGGGAATGATAACTGTGAGATGTATAAATGTCACTGGTACCAGTGTGACACCGCTGAGGTCTGTATACAGTGGTAGGGCCAACATCCACTGAGGTAGGGAATGATAACTGTGAGATGTATAAATGTCACTGGTACCAGTGTGACACCGCTGAGGTCTGTATACGGTGGTAGGGCCAACATCCACTGAGGTAGGGAATGATAACTGTGAGATGTATTAATGTCACTGGTACCAGTGTGACACCGCTGAGGTCTGTATACAGTGGTAGGGCCAACATCCACTGAGGTAGGGAATGATAACTGTGAGATGTATAAATGTCACTGGTACCAGTGTGACACCGCTGAGGTCTGTATACAGTGGTAGGGCCAACATCCACTGAGGTAGGGAATGATAACTGTGATGTATAAATGTCACCGGTACCAGTGTGACACCGCTGAGGTCTGTATACGGTGGTAGGGCCAACATCCACTGAGGTAGGGAATGATAACTGTGAGATGTATAAATGTCACCGGTACCAGTGTGATACCGCTGAGGTCTGTATACAGTGGTAGGTCCAACATCCACTGAGGTAGGGAATGATAACTGTGAGATGTATAAATGTCACTGGTACCAGTGTGACACCGCTGAGGTCTGTATACAGTGGTAGGGCCAACATCCACTGAGGTAGGGAATGATAACTGTGAGATGTATAAATGTCACTGGTACCAGTGTGACACCGCTGAGGTCTGTATACAGTGGTAGGGCCAACATCCACTGAGGTAGGGAATGATAACTGTGAGATGTATAAATGTCACCGGTACCAGTGTGACACCGCTGAGGTCTGTATACAGTGGTAGGTCCAACATCCACTGAGGTAGGGAATGATAACTGAGAGATGTATAAATGTCACTGGTACCAGTGTGATACCGCTGAGGTCTGTATACAGTGGTAGGGCCAACATCCACTGAGGTAGGGAATGATAACTGAGAGATGTATAAATGTCACTGGTACCAGTGTGACACCGCTGAGGTCTGTATACGGTGGTAGGGCCAACATCCACTGAGGTAGGGAATGATAACTGTGATGTATAAATGTCACCGGTACCAGTGTGACACCGCTGAGGTCTGTATACGGTGGTAGGGCCAACATCCACTGAGGTAGGGAATGATAACTGTGAGATGTATAAATGTCACCGGTACCAGTGTGATACCGCTGAGGTCTGTATACAGTGGTAGGTCCAACATCCACTGAGGTAGGGAATGATAACTGTGAGATGTATAAATGTCACTGGTACCAGTGTGACACCGCTGAGGTCTGTATACAGTGGTAGGGCCAACATCCACTGAGGTAGGGAATGATAACTGTGAGATGTATAAATGTCACTGGTACCAGTGTGACACCGCTGAGGTCTGTATACAGTGGTAGGGCCAACATCCACTGAGGTAGGGAATGATAACTGTGAGATGTATAAATGTCACCGGTACCAGTGTGACACCGCTGAGGTCTGTATACAGTGGTAGGTCCAACATCCACTGAGGTAGGGAATGATAACTGAGAGATGTATAAATGTCACTGGTACCAGTGTGATACCGCTGAGGTCTGTATACAGTGGTAGGGCCAACATCCACTGAGGTAGGGAATGATAACTGTGAGATGTATAAATGTCACCGGTACCAGTGTGATACCGCTGAGGTCTGTATACGGTGGTAGGGCCAACAACCACTGAGGTAGGGAATGATAACTGTGAGATGTATAAATGTCACCGGTACCAGTGTGATACCGCTGAGGTCTGTATACGGTGGTAGGGCCAACAACCACTGAGGTAGAGAATGATAACTGTGAGATGTATAAATGTCACTGGTACCAGTGTGACACCGCTGAGGTCTGTATACGGTGGTAGGGCCAACAACCACTGAGGTAGGGAATGATAACTGTGAGATGTATAAATGTCACTGGTACCAGTGTGACACCGCTGAGGTCTGTATACAGTGGTAGGGCCAACATCCACTGAGGTAGGGAATGATAACTGTGAGATGTATAAATGTCACCGGTACCAGTGTGATACCGCTGAGGTCTGTATACAGTGGTAGGGCCAACAACCACTGAGGTAGGGAATGATAACTGTGAGATGTATAAATGTCACCGGTACCAGTGTGATACCGCTGAGGTCTGTATACAGTGGTAGGGCCAACATCCACTGAGGTAGGGAATGATAACTGTGAGATGTATAAATGTCACCGGTACCAGTGTGACACCGCTGAGGTCTGTATACAGTGGTAGGTCCAACATCCACTGAGGTAGGGAATGATAACTGTGATGTATAAATGTCACCGGTACCAGTGTGACACCGCTGAGGTCTGTATACGGTGGTAGGGCCAACAACCACTGAGGTAGGGAATGATAACTGTGATGTATAAATGTCACCGGTACCAGTGTGACACCGCTGAGGTCTGTATACGGTGGTAGGGCCAACATCCACTGAGGTAGAGAATGATAACTGTGAGATGTATAAATGTCACCGGTACCAGTGTGACACCGCTGAGGTCTGTATACAGTGGTAGGGCCAACATCCACTGAGGTAGGGAATGATAACTGTGAGATGTATAAATGTCACCGGTACCAGTGTGATACCGCTGAGGTCTGTATACAGTGGTAGGGCCAAGATCCACTGAGGTAGGGAATGATAACTGAGATGTATAAATGTCACCGGTACCAGTGTGATACCGCTGAGGTCTGTATACAGTGGTAGGTCCAACAACCACTGAGGTAGGGAATGATAACTGTGAGATGTATAAATGTCACTGGTACCAGTGTGACACCGCTGAGGTCTGTATACGGTGGTAGGGCCAACAACCACTGAGGTAGGGAATGATAACTGTGAATTAAATTTCTCCCATTGGACAACAATGTCGAATATTAATAAAGGATCATAACCAGTGACTGAAGTGAAAATTTACTAGTGGCGGTATGGAAAATGTAATGGGAATATGATAGTGATACAATGTAGCAGTAGGAGAAGCGACAGTATGACATACCCTGTATACCCCCCACCTCCACCACTGTGTATATATATATATATATATATATATATATATATATATATATATATATATATATATATATATATATATATATATAATATCTATATGTAAGTGGCTGGAATGTGATAGTGATACAATGTAGCAGTAGGAGAAGCGACAGTATGACATACCCTGTATACCCCCCACCTCCACCACTGTGTGTATATTTGTATATATATATATAATATTTATATGTAAGTGACTGGAATGTGATAGTGATACAATGTAGCAGTAGAAGTGACAGTACGACATACCTCGTATATTGATCATACCTATAAGTAGAAGGGTCATTATGTGAAAGCAGCCACTTGATTGTGTTCAGGGCCTGTGTCATATGTCTGCATTGACTGACAATTCGATACAGCCACAGTTTTGCAGCTGTGATTTTGTTGTGTGATTTATTTTCTGTAATAAATAAATATCAATGTAGACTGTTGTAACTATACACACTGTACCCTGTAACTTTTTATTGGGTTATGTCTTCTCTAGAATGATGGGGGGCGGGGGGGGTGTTGACATTTTGAAGATCTAGGGCAGAGGGGGGTGCTGGGACTTGTGGTTCTCCACGCTGGCTGAGCCTGATGTAGAGTGTCACTGTCCTCCAGCCATTGTACATCTGTCATTGGGGGCAGGAGAGGTGATCTGCACAGGAAGTCAGGGCCCTACATCTGACTACGACAGAACCTGACATCCAGGAAGGTGACTGACAAGTTACAACTATCTGACGTGCCAACGTTGGTCCTCTCTGCCCGCTGCCATTTCCTGCTCCTCGCCCTCAGAGGCCTTAAATAAACATGGAAGTGTGAGCTGTGTAAAAGACATCAGTCTCCCCCTCACCCTCACGTCCAGCCGTCCTCTGCTGAGTGCAATCTCATCAGGCCCTGGTCCTGTGCTCGCAGCCTCAAGTGTTTGTTCTACCAGAATACTTTATCAGCCCCAAACACACACAGGATTTCCTCTGCTGGATTGTCCAACCCAATCCTGATTTATACAGGAAGAGGGGAATAAAAAGATCCCTTTCGGACATTTAAAGTAACACTGCTGAGGCTTTAAAGCAGTCTGTGTGAGGGGTAGGACTGGAGCACAAGGTGGACAGAGGCATCTTCTCCCATCATCATGAGGAGGTCTCAGGACTTACAGAGCGCAGCTAAGAACCCACCTGCACTATGGGCTCCTGGTGGCCAGAGGTTCAGCCGGCTCCCAGCGCTCACAGGAGGTAATATCACTTTCCAGCTGCATTATCCTACATTTCAGCA
Organism: Mixophyes fleayi; assembly: GCF_038048845.1. Taxonomy (NCBI): domain Eukaryota; kingdom Metazoa; phylum Chordata; class Amphibia; order Anura; family Limnodynastidae; genus Mixophyes; species Mixophyes fleayi. The sequence continues at coordinate 130,183,715 of NC_134410.1, read as the reverse complement.
ACAAATTATTCTGAATCTTTCAACTTGAGCAAATCTCTTCTCGGCTCCAACATAATTGTTCTTCACTTACCCCTAAGGCTGCAAGATTTATCCTACATTATACAGATGTCACTTGTCATTCAACTAATGCTGAACAATTTGATTTTCTTTTTCCAGTTAAGGTTTTTCTCCCCCTGTATAGAATATTATTTTGTTTTATTTAATTGAATTATACATTAGGTTTCTTTTTTTTTACACTCAATGTTTATTTTTCGGATTCTATCTTAATCTCCCCATTGAAAATGGTGCAAAAAGAAATGAAAGGTCGTATGATGAATGATATTCTTTCCCCAATATATTCTGCATTATGTCTGTAACCAGCTATTGATCATACCAGGCAATCATTTCATTTCATATCTATGTCGTTCAATTTTTTCCCGGTTTGATATTTTACAGGTTAAGTTTTAATAGATTTAATTAATTGTTACAACTCAATATCCTGCAAGACTATGACATTGTTATCGGAACAACTGATCATAATAACAGAAAGTAATCTTGAAATCTTTCTAACTCATGTTTCTTTAAACTACTGTAAGGACTTTATTAGGATTTCAGTGATAACATGACAATAATTCAACAAATAGCCGGAATATTCTGAAACCAATGTTATCCAATCACAAATCGGTTTTAATCAGCCTAGTGCAAGCTTATTCCTGAAAACTTATCTCTGATTGGCTGTCTTCATTCCAGGCACTTTGCAAAGTTTACGTTAAACGATCCGTTCCCCCCCCCCCCCGAGAGCTGAGGAATTCTGCACAGAGCATTCCTCACATGTAGGGTCAATAAATAGATTTAATACCTTTTTTATTAGGTGTAAATCCAGCATGTTTTTTATTTTTTAAACTATGATTCCAATTTCAACTTTCTCATAGTATCCCAAGAGAATACATATCCCTCTAATGTGGTTATATAGGATTAACTTGTAAGCTTTCCCTAATTGAATCCATATACCAAGAAGTGTGTAGACTGGCTACAGATTATTGCTTTCAACCTTTTGCCTTTAGTACGGAACCATCAAGAACAGTTAAAGGTTTTAAAATCTAGTTGTTAAACATTCCATTTTCTGGGGTTATACAAACTGTGAAATGCGTGGGGGGGTTTAAGGACTAGACAACGTTACCTAAATGTATGGTGTGGTGTTGGGTGATACAAACCCGTGCAGCTCGTGTTGTATTCTGTAGGGCTTGGTCTGCATACATGCATTGAAAGATGTTCTAAAAAAAACTGGTTCCAACTAATGACCTGGGATCAGTGAGTTACTAGAGAACAGACGAATGCTAAGAGTTCTGCCAAGACCGGACCCTGGGAAGGGAAAAGTAAAGGCTTACTTATTGGGAAGAAAGTCAACTTTTAAGTCAATGGAATTATAAACATGCTGAGTTATTAGAATTACAAATCTGTGTAAATCAAGTTTGCATATCAACACTGACATGACGCGTTTAAGAGGCTTAGAAGTTTTTTTTATCCCTTCACAACTACTTTTTTAATGTTTAATCACATCCCTGTTAGAGGTGCGGTTATTGTCTGTGTAAAGTGCTATTATATTTCTTAAACAGTAAATTGTTTCATCTGTGTTGTGTGTTTGAATTAGTCCAGGAAGTCGTCCAAAGTTTCTTTGTCTGTTATGCAGTAAAACCATTATAAATGTCTCTCGCACCCGTCTATGTGTTCTGCATTGTAGGAATCGATATTCTGCATTGTTCTAGGAAGAATAGATCATGTTTATACCTTGAACTCTGTATGTGGCCATGCAGAATATCTTATTCTATAAATACACAAATAAAAAATAGGATTAGGGATAGTATATGTTCCCACAGAAGCTGGCAGACTTATTAAAGTGGTAACGTTCTGTCATTTCTACCCACGCAGTTACATGAGATCGGACCTGGCGAGATGCTCTGCAGATTCACGGCACAGTAAGAGGTGAGTGTGTTTATCACATACACACAGACACACACACGTATGTTTCTTTATATGCTGCATATAAATGTGTGTTCAGCTCTTTACACACAAATGTCACCTAACAACACACAATTAAACCAGCAATATTAATTATTTATGTTTGTGATACTGATCTGTAACATTTACTGCCCCTAGGCCACCAATATAGGATATAGATTAACAGAACTACTCAGTAAAATGGTAGAATGTCCCAATAATCAGGTTTTCTGCCAATTAATTATGTATTGTGTGCATTGCATTGTATATAAAATGGATTTATTTTGATAGCTACAGTTATTAAAAGGGAACTCAATACATCGTCTTTTTAATTAATATGGTTATAGGACGATTTGCAAATTGTTGCTCTGAACTTTTCTGCAGATTTCTGGTGGAAAAATAATCGGATATTAAAGTTCTGTCAAAGACATTTATTTGTACACATGAGATGTATCAGACGTTTATCAATTGTGTTTGAAAGGATCGCAGTCTGAGCTCTTAATCCCCCCCCATAGTACATGGATGCAGCCAGACTGGTGCGGGGCTATGTACACGCTGGAGTCAAAAGTCTGCGTCTACTTTAGCGCATGTAAACTGATGTGAGAATAAAACTCATCGTTTCACATGACAGCACATATCTGACATTATAGCTGCATTAAATAAGTTTTTTGATGGTTTCTTTTACCATTTCACTGCGTCTGACATCATTGCAGTTTAAACCTTACATTGATGTCAATGGGAGCGCGCTGTAAAAGCGATTAAATAAGCGCGTTACACGCACAAGATAACTTCCTGTTCTGTCACAGATGCACCTTGAACGCTCTTTGTGTTTTTACTTGAGTGCATTTTAACACCAGTGTGTGCGGAACCCTGATTGGTACTTTCTTGTATTGCGCAAATGTTGCTGCGCTCTGCAAAACCGTTAACCCTTAGTTGTACAGAGAAGATTACCAAGATGGTCCCTTAAAATAATGCAATAACAGTAAAGTTACACGTGTGTCATATAGTAATTATTAAATACATACAATGCATTGTGTTACTGATGGGTTGTGCTGCCATCTTTATGTATAATACGTGTGATATATACCAGAGAACTAGAGGCAATCTGATGAGCAGTCCGTTATAACGGACGCTGTCTGGATGATTGACACCAGGTTATATTGAGGGAGTCGTGTAACTATAATGCAGGAACATTATGTTCTGTTTCCAATACGATGTCTGTCCCATACTGAGTGATAATCAGACCGTAGTTCTGCAGGTAGTGCTACCTTCTAGTGGACTATTTTCCACTGATGACATCATTTACACTTTCCTAAAAGTTGTTGTTTGTTTTTTTACTGAAGGACACAAATATAATAATACAATTCCCATAAGGTTAATTTATTTTTTATTTTTTTTAAAACATAACATTTACAGTCATATTTACAGAATGGGCACAAATTAAAACATTAACTTATTTTAAAAATAAACAAAACTGTTTTTAAACTACAACTCCCATAATCCCCCAGCACCCGGCTGTCAATACCAGTGTGCTGAGCACTATGCTAAATGTGGCAGCTCTCTCTGAGTAACCGCAGATGGCTAATAATATATCCTGTAAGGAAAGAAGTGATTGCCTTTCTAAGTGATGGTGGGTGACAGCGCATTCGCCTGATTATTGAAGTAACTGTGATATTGATCTTAATGGTAGTTCAAATGCTGGTCTTGAAACACATGAATTATTGATGCAGTCGTACAAAGTGCGTAATACCGTCCCCAGGCAAATGTAGATGACTTCTGGCTGTGATTGACAGGAGGTTTGAAAAACAGCTGGTGAACATTGTTGTGGTTATGTGGTCTGTCCATAATAACAGTTATTGGTTATTTAACTTTCTAAAGATCTGCAGAACTTTGCTCTGTTCCATCTACCCCCCTGACAGATACATAGTGATATATTCTGCAGATTATTACATTACTGACCTCCATAGAGATCTACAGAACATTGCTCTGTCCCATCTACCTCCTGACAGATACATAGTGATATATTCTGCAGATTATTACATTACTGACCTCTCTAGAGATCTGCAGAACATTGCTCTGATCCATCTACCTCCTGACAGATACATAGTGATATATTCTGCAGATTATTACATTACTGACCTCCCTAGAGATCTGCAGAACATTGCTCTGTTCCATCTACCCCCTGATAGATACATAGTGATATATTCTGCAGATTATTACATTACTGACCTCTCTAGAGACCTGCAGAACATTGCTCTGTTCCATCTACCCCCTGATAGATACATAGTGATATATTCTGCAGATTATTACATTACTGACCTCTCTAGAGATCTGCAGAACATTGCTCTGATCATCTACCTCCTGACAGATACATAGTGATATATTCTGCAGATTATTACATTACTGACCTCTCTAGAGATCTGCAGAACATTGCTCTGATCCATCTACCTCCTGACAGATACATAGTGATATATTCTGCAGATTATTACATTACTGACCTCCCTAGAGATCTGCAGAACATTGCTCTGTTCCATCTACCCCCTGATAGATACATAGTGATATATTCTGCAGATTATTACATTACTGACCTCTCTAGCGATCTGCAGAACATTGCTCTGTTCCATCTACCCCCTGACAGATACATAGTGATATATTCTGCAGATTATTACATTACTGACCTCTCTAGAGATCTGCAGAACATTACACTGTTCCATCTACCCCCTGACAGATAGAAATAATTCCCCAGTCCTGATGCAGTTTCCTGGAGATCCTGGAATCCATTATAAGAAATGTCTGGTAAAGTTTCAGCCAAGTATCAGTGTCTGAGTTGTCTGTTCCCAGACTCCGGTGTGAGAGGAGCGCTGCGTCCCATGTATCCCAGATCCTCCGCTGCCTCCAGGAGACGGGGTCCAGCTTTACGGTCCCTCCTTGTAGTGGGTGCAGGAGATGGGAGGGGGTCAGGTGAGAACACTTCTATATGATGTCATGTAAATGCTGCCCCCCTATCCAATGGGAAAAAGGGAGGGGGGGGCTTTCCCACTGGCACGTGGGGGAGGGGGCCTCCTGCACTCACTGTCACTTTCCCACTAGAGATCAATGTATATTTCACTCCATGGATTAAATGCAAGCAACACCCACAGGCATGTTCCATCTACAGGGAAACTGCAATTCCATCCCACAGCCAGAAGACTCAGTGGGACTAAAACTTTCCTAGTCAGCCCCTTTCCCTGTACCTTGGAGTAAAAGTGAGTACACAAAATAATAAATGTATTAATGCACTAAGGGTTTGTACTTTGCATGCAGTTCGGTCTAAGCAGTCTATAACTTCCTGCAAGCCAGTTACAGAAGTGTAAGGGTTAAACAGATTGTCAGCACACTTGTCCTTGCAGATATTGCTCTTGGAATAATACCTAGTATACAGAGTAAGTGTCTGCAGGGAGCCTGTGTCCTGACATCTCTTTGTGCAAAACCATTTACTCTATGCTTGGGTAACCTGCAGCTCTCCAGTTATGGCAGAATGCTGGGACTTGCAGTTCCACAGCAGCTGGAGAGCCACAGGTTGTCTGTCTCTTTAATAGGCCTTCTATCCTATCAAATCTCTTCTATATGCATAGGCCTCCACCTAGTGGATCTGGGGAGTTATTAATATTACAGCATAAACCAATTAGGACATGCAGTGCACCTTCCCCAGTAACAGTTACAATGTATCAGTATCTCTATAAATGCACCTTCCCCAGTAACAGTTACAATGTATCAGTATCTCTATAAATGCAGCTTCCCCAGTAACAGTTACAATGTATCAGTATCTCTATACACGCAGCTTCCCCAGTAACAGTTACAATGTATCAGTATCTCTATACATGCAGCTTCCCCAGTAACAGTTACAATGTATCAGTATCACTATAAATGCAGCTTCCCCAGTAACAGTTACAATGTATCAGTATCTCTATACATGCAGCTTCCCCAGTAAGTTACAATGTATCAGTATGTCTGTAAACAATGTATTAATGTTGCGCTGTTTATCTAGTTTAATGTTTTTTATATGATGGGATTTGGTCCCTAGAAGGTCCCGTACTGGTACATAGTGATGAACTTTCTCCAAGCTCTGCAGATTTATCCCAGTGTCTGATAACATACACACAGCCGCCCCCCTCTCCAAATCACTCACAGGGTCTTGTATTAGGAGTCGTGTCTGGTTGCAGATGGCAAAGTTTATTTTCTTTCTTCAGTCCAAGTTCCCAGCTGAGTGATGTCAGTTTGGCTTCGTGCAATTGTCCGAGTCAGCAATAATTTGCTGTGTGAAGTGCACGTAGATGGATCACGTTGGGTTTCACTATTGTTTTGGGTATTCCCATTGTCAGTTGTCCTCAACAGATGAAAAATCCCTGATTTAACCCCGTGACTGCCATGTGCTGCTAGCTCCATCCCCAGCAATGTAAAGGTTAATAATATATGAGTAATGCATACTGCAACCAGCTGCTAAGGTATCCTACACCACACTAATGTAAACCAGGCAGATGCTGGAGATTAGGTAATAGATAAAGTTTATGTATTTGTCTGCCAGGAAGACTGTGGAACGAGTGTGAATGGATACACAGCCCTTTATATGAATATATAGTAAGTTTTTTTATCTTTTGTTTGTATATAGCGTGAAACATAAAATAGCAATGTTAATAAGAAACATGAGATCGTCTTCATTCGTTCTGTTGTTTCGGAATGAGTGAAAGGAATGTTCTGCCATTAACAAACTTCAATTCATAGTTATCAAAGTGCTCTATGCCACCTACTGGACATTAGAAGGTATTGTAACATAATAATTATCTGCCAAATTCGTGTTTACAGATTGTTTTTTTCAATAACTTAAATAAAGGCTATTATCCAGAATATACGCTCCGCCTGGTGTCGGACACACTAGTGTTTTGTCGGTGGTTTTGTTTTAAAATGTTTTATACTATTTAACCACGTTTCTGAATTAGTAGAATAGGCTACTAATCATGCAATGCAAACCCCCCTCCTAAACATTGGACTTTGCATGTTTGTGGTTTTCTGTGATACCAAAAAAACAGATATAAAAATTCTCTGAGACCCCTCGTGGACTTCTGTAAGTAGTATGTAATATGTTAGGACGTTGTGAAAGAACCATTTAAAATGCTACAATTTTTAGGTAGAAACAAGATTAACCCACAGATGGAAATGTTACAGAATAATCTGCAGCTGCCACAAAGCCTATTGACCTCCTCTGAGTCCATTAAAAAGTAACTTTACTTGATGTTCTCTGTGTGATCTTGTCCCGAGTGCCCGTTAGCCCAAGCAGAGGGTCACCCCCAATCTGTCAGGTAACGCAGGGGGGTAGTTATTGGGGAAGTGTTTTCAGGTGACCTCAGCATCTGAGACACATTGCAGTGATCTGGGTCATAGCTCTTGTGCCTTCTATAAGGGCTTAGAACCCTCTAATATCTATCATACATCTGTGCCCTATAGTTGGGGGTGGACCAGCCCTGATGGGCTGAGGCTGACTGCCCAAAGGCTGCTGGGAAAATCCATTTGACAACTAATGTGACCTGTCAATCACACACCAGTTAATCTGTCCATCACCTTTCAACCCCAGGTCCATTCTCATGACGTGAGCAGACCGGTCTGTTTCCTAAGATGTTCTGCAGCAGCTGAGACGTTTCTGCGTGCAATTTATAATGGGTGTATTCAGGCCTGTGGTGGCCGTTGGACAGTGATGTGAATTATTTGCCGTATAATAACAAGTGAGGAGGACATTGTGTGTGTACAGTAATCTTACTAGTGTTGTGTAGCTGCAGAGAGTACAGCCAGTGTGTGTGAGGTGTGTAATACAAGGTGTGTTGTATTCAGCCCACGTCCGCATCCCCAATTTGGATTAAACTCTTCATTAAATGGAAATGTTCTGCTAGTTTCATCTACATCCCATTCAGTGTGACTGTGCCGTCCCCCTCGGTGAGGACGACTAATTCCCATTATGTGTGACAAGCAGCCATTATCAGCCGAGTAACAGAGGTCCGACCTGTCATATATTCTGCTGTCCGGGTGGATTCCTGTCACATATTGTCACTTTGTTACTCACCTGTGCTCAGGCAGGGCTGACCTAGGTGCTATCTGTTCAGTCGTGGTTACTTTACAGTTCACCTGTCTCCTATACACAGTGAAAGCGACATCTTTTTTGATCTGAACAGATATTCATGAGAATATAAATATTAATGTGTCCACAAACCCTTCAGATGTTTCTACAGATCCGTTTTAGGAATTCTTTCTGGATCTTCAGAGATATTATTTTGCACTTTGCTTTCCCTATTATTAATAGTTGGCTACAGAGCTTGCACTTTATTTCACTATTGCGCTTCCAATATCAACTAAACTGATGATTGTTTACAAACCTGATATCCGATAAGTGTTATTTATATTATGTCCCGAGATTGTGTTACTAGACTGGATCCTGTAACTTGTACCCAGTATCAGTGTTGTTAGATTATCCCATCGGTGGTCTTACAGTAATTCTGTATTTAAACACCAGTAATGTGTTTGAAGTTATTAAGGAAAGTAAAGCAAACAAAATGAGTAACTTTGCACCTGGGCAGAACCATGGTGCATTGGAGGGGGAGGTAAACTTAAAATGTGGGGACAGATTTATAGTTGGGGTAGGACATGTCCTAGATCAACTTAAAAATAAAGCTATAATTATTTGTGCTACATTAAAAATCAGCCAGTATTTAACTTATGTGCAAAATAATAAACTAATGTGCACCCCTTGTATTGTAACATGGTTTTGCAAAGGTGCAAAGTTACTTCTTTTATTGCTTTTATTTCCTTAATGAATCAGGCCCAACATCATTAAAGGAATAAAATGCTCACACAATAGTTAATGTGGAGCGATGCAGTTTTCCTCAGCTATGCGATGGTTAAATCCCTACACTCACTATAACAGACATTTGCACTCCAGGTCCGTGAGGTAAATATATATATAACCGGCTGCCTCCTGTGCCTTTTGTTTCAGGGAATCCGTCCTCACTCCGCAGCGTTGTAGCAGCTGAACACAGGAGGGAGAAATCTGTTTTCCACAATAATTCCCAACAGGACCCACGAGGAGGAGAATGTGGGGAATCAGCTGCATGTTCACGGGATGCGTGTTAGTGCTCGGAGTGACGTCCACAGACCACTTGTACCACTCAGGGTAAGCTGCTCATCTGTTTGTACTTTATGTATCACTGTGACAGAGCACACAGAGCCCTCACCAAACTATCACTCTTCATAATGACACAGACGTGACGGTGGCCGGTCCCCTCCACACGGCCTACCTCCGGGAGATGTGCGCGGGGGCGTGGTTACCCGACTCGCCTCATCGTGGCCCCACCCCTCGCTGCACGTGGCCCCAAAGCCGGGGCCATGATGACACGATTCACTGCAAATCACATCGACAAGCCCCGCATCTCCGCCCACTTTACTAGCGAAGTGGGCGGGATCTCGGAGGTTGCCCTGAAATTTGAGAGTCTCCTGGATGTTCCAGGAGACTGGTGGCAGCTAGTTTAGGGGCTGAACCTCCTGTCTTTTTGCAGTAACAATATAGTAACAACTTTCTACATAAAAATATTTCAGATAGACATTAAAAGCCTTTTTATCTAGAAGTATTTCAGCAGCAATGCATCCTGGGAGTTGTAGTTTACTAATAGCTGATCAGCCAACGTTTGCATAAACTATCTTCATCATGTGCTAGGACTAACCTTCTACAGTAAAACTGCGTAATGAGCACAATTACTGCCGCCTAATCTGTGCTATGTATCCAGTTATCAGATATCTATTGTCTTACATCAGTGGATAATTAAGAAAGACAATTTGCAGTAATTATAATGTTCCTTTTTAAACTTAAGATGTGAGATATGCACATATGGTAATTAGTGTTACAGCTACAGCCAGTAGGAGGTATAACCGGGTGACATAGCGGCAGCAGGGGTTACACTACAACCTGCTCCCCCCTCCCAGCGCCCATCAAACATTTGCTACCCACAAGCTGTCAGGACGTATTATTGTAGGCTGGGAAAGAGCAAGGCATTGATTACAGGACCTGGGTGGGATGTAAGCTGCGGCCATAGACACTTAACGAGGGAGACAGAGAGAGAAGATTGGTTACAGATGTCAGACTGATGAGGGGGAACGTTGAGGTTGTCAAAAAAGTTTTTTAAAAAAAGGTTTTATGTTTAATTGATACTAGTCCACAAAACTGTCTGTCAAATTGAAGAAGATCGATTACAAAAGTGAAAATAAAATCAGTAATAAGATCAGTTTAAAGGATTTTCACATTTTGGAATGATTTCAAAATTCCCAACTAAAATAAAAAAAAAAGTATTGATATTTTTACAAATGTCTCCCTGGGTTGACCCGACCTGTTCCGTCCCATCTAGACGCAGCCAACCTGCCCCGTCCCCCTCTCCCCGGGCTGGCCTGCCCCATCACACTGCGGACAGGGCTAATGGCCGCTTACAGCAGCTTCGTACACCGGATTTGCTGACATTTGTGAACGTAATTCTGCTGCCTGTCTCTTCCTACCACCGAAGCAGCACAACATGCGGCTGATGGAGGCAGCTCGGTCTGTTTAAGAAGTTTTTGCAGTTTTGCTTTCCATGATGTCCTATAGCAGGCCTGTCCAACCTGCGGCCCTCCAGGTGTTGTGAAACTACAAGCCCCAGCATGCTTTGCAGGTAGACAACCAGTTAATAGCTGGAAGGGCATGCTGGGACTTGTAGTTTCACAACATCTGGAGGGCCGCAGGTTGGACAGGCCTGTCCTATAGCGTCTAATCTGTTTATTGCCTCCGCTTTGGTGTTTTACATTATGTCACAACCAATAAACATCAGCCCTGATACCCCCATCATCGTACCCCTGCTGTCCATTGTCAGATCAGGTACAATTACCCCCTCTCAGCTGTGACATCCCCCCCACCAGGGGGGTTCTGTATTATTCATCATATCTAATTGTTACAGAAATAGGTTTATTTGTGTGAGAATAAATCTGCATTGTAATCACAGGACCCCCCAATGCTTCTCCCCGGGTGATATTTATAGGTATAAATCAGAGTTTGCAGATATATGGAGTATAATGGGGGGGGGGGGGGACTACACATTCCAGGCGGGGGGGTCTCTGACACTGTGTAATCCAGCCCGCAGCACGTAAGACTGACGGGGGCTGTAAAAGGGTTTTATAAGGAAACTCAATCTGATCTCAGTGTGATTGGACAGAGGGATAAAGAGAAACATACGCTGGTCTCAGCGCTGCGTTATAGGGTCATACAGAAAGTGGGGTCAGTTCTAGGTCCTCGCTCATCATATTTCAGCTGCCTGAGGAGAATTATACAACTATACAGACACTTGTCATCATTGTGTTACCATTTACTCTCTCTACACACAATACACATTGTTCCATCATAGTTCCAGGTGTCGGGAGCCCTGTGTACCTCACATTCCCCCCATTTCTCTGTCGCTCATCTGGAAATAGTCGCTTAGATCACAGTGATATTTAGAAATGTCTGGTGGATTCTAGAGAAAGTTTGAGCACCATAAAGAGATGCTGTAACCCATAGCAACCACCAGCTGCATGGTCCCATCACACACATTCATTACCAGTAACGAGCTGCTGTTCTGTCGGACAATAATCTGCTGCGATGGGGTCTTGTGATAAGACGTGTCTGGTGGTTGGTAGTGTAAATCCTGGTGAACACACGGTCAATTGTCCAACAATCTGTGAATAAGTCACCATATGGTTTTCTGCTTTTAGACCCCGTCCTGCCCCCTCCCAGACATCACATGTGCCGCCTCTTCTCCTGGTTCCCGCGTCGTTACTGACATTGAGCACCTTGTGTCAACAGCACTTTGATGTGTGTGAAACAAGTCGGGCTGACGACTTTTTAAAATATTTTACTGACTGCCGTCACTTGTTTACTGACACACAATTATACTATATTATATATCGGGCGGGGGCCGAGTTACATTCTTGTGGTTATTAGTTCAGCTCCGCTGTGTGTAGGCAGCACAGACACCATTTATTGTGCACAATATATAACCAATCCTGCAGAATATCGCCCCCAGCCCCTTCCGGCCTCTGCCACCCACTAATTCGGATCCCAACCATCCAAGTGTAAAATCTGCGCCATACCGAATAGATCGCTGGTTGTTATACGGTCAGTTGCTGAATGTTATTGGCAGATTTTAATGAATGTTCCTTCACTTGTGTCTGCAGGAGGCGGATCTGCTCATCCAACGTCCAGATTGGCGCTGTGTCGGTGACGCAATCATTCATCCAGCCCGTTTACAAGCCGCTGATCACCCTGTGCGAGGGGCAGAAGGTCTGCAGCACGTACAGGTCAGTACAGAACACTACGGCCAGCTGGGCACCTGTCCAGGGCAACAACATTGTGGGGGCGGCTTTGTGGCCTGGTGGCTGATTTTAGTAGCTAATTATCTAATGACACATTACAGTCTAGATATAGTCCTGTCGCAGCGACCTGTATATTCAGATTTATTCACAGAAATGTTATTTCTTAAACACATTGGTTATTGGTTTGTGAACCCTTTGTTAAAGTGGAAACACGTTTTAGTGATTTTTCCTCTGTGCCTTCATCAGCTATTTATATATTGTACATCCACTGAGCGGAGGTTAACGTGTAACTTTTTCCCCTAGGACCACCTACAAGATCTCCTACAGACAGGTGTCTAGGAAGACGTCACTACCTCTATATACCTGTTGTCCTGGATGGCGGAGGACGGAGAGTTACACGCACAGCTGCCACCAAGGTCTGTCCGTTATGTACTATCCAGTCTGTGTTCTGAGTTATTGCAGCTGTACTTGCACTACAAGTCCCAGCATTCTCTGCCAGTCAGCAGCAGAGCATGCTGGGAATTGTGTAAAACAGGGACTTTAGCTATGAGGCCCTATGATAGGAAGCCCCAGGTTCTGTCTGTGCTTCCTCCCTGATCTCTGAGCCAGCCAAAAAGTGACCCATAAACCGAGAATACACAGCGGGCGTTAGGAGCTCTCTGTGTGTTACCCGGAGGGCGTCACAGAACATAATTCTCACCGATCCTGTCACGGGCAATTACAGACAGTCGCTCGGAAATAGCTCAACGAGTTTGGAAGGTGTCTGGGCCGTAAAACTCTTTGATGCTCGGGGGACAGAGGTGGATGATTATAGCGTAGAATCTACTATAAAACCTCTTTCTGGTTCTCTCCCCCCAACCTGTAATGGCCGGGGCAGGGGGGCCGGAGGGTTCTCAGGAAGATTAGTCCGGGGTGGGGGGGGGATTCAGTGACATGAGGGACATACACTACATCTGGTTAAATATAAACTACATATCTGTTCTCTGCCGCTGTAAGACGGAGCAGGTGTTATATGGGGTCCAGAAACGCAGCTCTGCGTTCCTGAACGTTATATATAGAGGATAGCGATGATTGATGGATTGCTGTTCCAAGAGGTTCATCAGCAGCTGAAGTGTCTGTGGCCTATAATGGTCTAGAGCTCATTGAAAAATCACTGCCAGTGATTATTAATCAGTATTAGTATTAAATAGTTATTCCTGTATAGATTATAGCATCATTGTATAGAAATCCTAATGAATATTGCCTCAAACTACAAAATGGCCGCCCCCACCGTTTACCTCACATAATGGCCGACCCCAAGGTTTACCTCACATAATGGCCGACCCCAAGGTTTACCTCACATAATGGACGTTTCCACCATTTACAGCTGCCAAGGCCACTTTATCTACCAGCAGTAAAAAAGTGACTTTTGAAGCCTCGGCCTCCCCCAGCACACGTTATACGGCACCAATCAGGCTGACAGCAGCGGATCTCATTACACGGTTAATCTGACGAATGTCAGAGGAACGAACGCGGTGTTGACAGAATGAGGAATAGCAGCGTGACCCTGTGATCATACAAATGAGGGCTGTAAGCCCTGCAGATGTTTCTAATAACCATTACAACCACTAAAAGCTCATTTCCATCTCTCCCATGTGTTTGTAGTGTCATGCCGATTACCCTGTCAGAACGGAGGAACGTGCGTCAGTGTGAACAAGTGTGACTGCCCCCCGGGGTGGACGGGACAGCACTGCCAGACAGGTACAACACACACACACTACTGTTATTATATGACAGGACAAAGGTCAGGTCCGCCCCCTGCGTTAGGTCACTGTCCGCCCTTATCGTGCACCACAGATCACTTTATCCCTCAGATTTGGCGACACACGGATCCAGCCCCTAGGGGTCACGCTGCCAGATCGGCCCAAGTGTGGGCACCATTGAAGCACGTGCTTGAATGTTTTAGCATTCCTATCAACTATGCAGAGTGGAGGCAGCCATTTTATAGACTGAACCAATATTCAGCTGGGAACGTGAGGTATACGATGAGGCGGAAAGAGACGCCTCTAGTTCCTAGCGCACTGATAGGCTGCAATCATCTGAATATTGGTTCTCTCTCCAAAATGGCCGCCTCCTGTGTCTAGGCACCCGGTACTCCTGTTACTGCGCTGCGGCACCATCTGAGGTGTAGTGTGACAGGAGGATGATCTAGTGTAATCTCTGCTTTCAGATGTGGACGAATGTAAGACCGGAAGCCATCGGTGCTCGCAGATCTGTAACAACAGCGCAGGAAGCTTCTACTGTGGGTGCCAGGAAGGATTTCATCTCTCCGAAAATGGAAAGTTATGTCACAAAGTGGAAACGCCAACAGCTGCCCAGCCGCCACCCGTACAGCCAACCGTGCCCGGACCAGGTGAGTCTCCTTTCCCTCGTCTACCTGACGTTTTCTTTCAGGGGAGGCGGCCATTTTGTGCCTCGATGACGTCGTTGGTTTTTAACCTCGATACATAATGATATCTACAAAACGAGCCAGAATCAAACGTGACTTGTTGGTGCCACCACTTTGTGCCAGGCTGAAGACGACGGTAGATGTAGACAAGCTAACTGCCTTTAGCGATATCCCTTCGGAGACGTCTGCCACGTAAGACCAGTGAGGTTGGTGGCCGTCCATTATTACTTTTGGTACGCGCTGTGACACATCAAACTCGTACCGTGAGTAATAATGCGCGGCTGGCAACGCTACCAGCAAAGATGGCCACATGGGCCGGTGACCCTCGTACCGGTGACCCTCGTACCGGATGAATCGGCTAACGCGTTTCTTGATCTGATTCTTTGTGTTTATAATTAAAAAATCCTGTGTGTCTTACAGGGGTTATATAGATGTGAGTTTACGTGCTCTTGTAGCCTATAAATACCGGTTGCATTGAGCATTATACCATATACTAGTGTCCTGTTATACACTGCAGGTGAGGAGGGGCCACGCTGGGGGGAGAAGGGGGGGGGGGGAGCATTTTGTTCCATCAAACCTCTGAGCTGTAGATAATTAGGACACTTTCTCCATTAATTTAACAAGGTATTCTGGCCTGTTTGTTTTTCATATAATCCAGACTTTCCTGTCTGCCGTCCCTGGCCGCAGCCGTAAATCTCTCGTCAGTAAACGATCACAGAGCGGCTGTCAGCTCAGAGGCCCAGCAGCAGCCCCCTGCCTGTGGGGACCAATGATTAGTGTTACTGTCCTGTAATGGTTTATTACAGAGTGAAGGGTACAATGTCCCGCACTGATAGCTGTACACACACTAACGGCTCTCTCTCTGCGCAGCCGGGGTGCCGGACGCCGTCAAGGAAGAAATGCAAGAACTCAGGGACAAGATCAACGCCATGGAGCAGGTGAGACGTTACCCCGCTCTGTAATCCTCACTGCACTCAGATAAATATATCACTGTATTCTATAACAGGAACATTCATTATATGCAATGGAATTACCTGTGTCTGCTCATTGTAGAATGAGAGGATGTGCTTCAGATGGCACCAATGTTAGCTTTAAACTGAGCGATCTGCCAATGAATGGGTAAAAACTTAATGAGAGCTTCACCATGAGGAGTTGCAGTGAGAATCTGCTGTTCACTGCAACCCTGTTAATGCATTTTTCTAAGCCAGTTCAGTTTAATACTTTCATTCTAGCTGGATCAGCTCACAGAGGACGAAGCAACTCCCAACAGTAATTCTTCTGAACTTACCCTTAAAATGCATTTTTAATGGTGTGTGAATAATTTGTGCTATTACACAGAATATATCTGATGATCACTTTGTTATATATTTAATGTGAGAGTGGGTTGAGTCTGTTTGATCCTGATATATATCGCCACCTACAGACCATACGATTGTACTGCACCCAGACTGACATTCTCAATGCGTTTTTAATGGTAACAATTAGTGCTGGTGTAAGAAATGTAACGGACATTAGATGCACAGTTATTCGGCTATAAAAATAAGAGGGGGCCTTGCTTAGATTATCCTACTAAATTACAAAAAGTTATGGTTCATAGGGAGTAATGCTAAACTAATTTCACTATAGCGTCCTTACAAAGTGAATATGAAGTGGGTGGGGCCTGTTTCTTGAGCATATAAGCGCAGACCGATGAGGTGTTTAAACAGCGAGAACTAGCGAGATCCACGTCTGTTTGCGCAGAAGTCATCGTATTCTGAGAGCGGTCAGTGAGTCCCTGCGTTTTCTCTCTATACAGAAGCTGCAGTCGGTTTTGGCTCCGTTTTACGCGCTATCGACCGCGTCCCCTGAAGGAGGTTTGGGGCCGATGGCGTTGCTGACGCACTCCCTCCAGCAGCTGGACCGCATAGACTCGCTCAGCGAGCAGATCTCCTTCTTGGAGGAGCGCCTGGAGACCTGTAAGTATCTCTTGTCCTAGAATAATGACAGTGATGAGAATGCAGCCAATCAATTCACTGGGAACGAATGACATCACTGCCACACAGGGTAATAAACCAGGAGGGAGCCGGGGGCCGCAGGTGAAGGCTCCGAGGGCCCTCGCTGTCTTACAGATTATTACAGCTCAGCCTCCCTTTACAACTGCTGCAAACTGCTACTGTACAACATCTATGTACGGGGTTTATATACTTGAAGAAGGGATCTGATCTCTATATCTGCTGTACAAATAAACAGATAGATAAATGTAGCAGCGTCTCTGACTGTTAGATTATTACAGCCGCTTCTCGGACACTATACACTGTAAAGTAATTGGTGTTTCTGATCTCTGTTCTAACACAATGGTCCAATCTCCCCGGGATTCCTGTACTAATTACCTAAAGCCGTTATCACCCAGAGGAAGTTCTGCTAATACCGTTAGATTAATTCTCATGGGCCCTTAATGGCCGATGTCTGACACTGGTACAGCTGTAATGTCGCCCTCGGTCATCTCACATATATCATCGGACTTATTTTACTATAATGCAGTGATGAGGAAGCGTTTGTATCCCAGCGATAGGTATCTATCATCACCGCAGGGATACTGTCCGGCAGCGGTACCCACTTCACCGGCCAGTTCATCCGAGCTGGGGTGATCTTTTGCAGCCACTTCTGTTAGAAATAATGCTCCATCTTTTCCTGTTACTCTCCTCTGTGCCAGCCGGGCACGTACCACCCCGGTCCTTGTGCCAGCCGGGCACGTACCACCCCGGTCCTTGTGCCAGCCGGTCACGTACCACCCCGGTCCTTGTGCCAGCCGGGCACGTACCACCCCGGTTCTTGTGCCAGCCGGGCACGTACCACCCCGGTCCTTGTGCCAGTCGGGCACGTACCACCCCGGTCCTTGTGCCAGTCGGGCACGTACCACCCCGGTCCTTGTGCCAGCCGGGCACGTACCACCCCGGTCCTTGTGCCAGCCGGGCACGTACCACCACGATCATTGTGCCAGTCGGGCACGTACCACCCCGGTCCTCTGTGCCAGCCGGGCACGTACCACCACGATCATTGTTAAATAGACTGCTGCCGCGGATACCACGGCGGGTCCCTGGATAGAGGAGGAGATGCCCTATCTCAGGGGAAAACACCCGTTTGTGCCGTAGATGGGGCTTTTCTCCCTATAATAAATAGACCCGGCCAGGTGCAATCTCTATTTGACGTAGATGAGCTTCTATTACACATTATAGTTTATAATGACCAAAAAGCAAATTACTCAAAACAATATCCTTAGACTGATTATAAAAAGATGCGAAGAATCTGTTATTAGATTAAATAAATAATGACTATTAGTTTATGGACAAAATGCCCACATGCAACACTGGGAGAACCACCCTGTCACAGATTTACACCCTGTCCCCGCAGATAGATGGGTCGTCCATATAAATGACAGCCTCTCGCACCACAGGCCAGAGCGAGCCAGTCCCAGCTGAGACTTGTAGTTCTACAGCCAGCTGTAGCCATTAGAAATAACCCTTGCGGATGTATGGAGGACAGACACAGCCCCCGATGTACTGGAGAAGATCAACACAGAACCCCAAAGATCGTCCTAACAGGGGATAACACCCCCTACTTTAAAAGCAATAAAGATTCATTTATTGGGAAACAGTGGTACTCCTTGGGAAGTGTTCTGTCAAAAGAACAATGACACTTTAAATATATAAATCAGGATAAACCACATTTCCACTTTATAAGATGAAGACTGAGTGTAAGTTCTGCCTAGTTAATTTTTTTTAAATTCTCACTTTCATATCAATGTCCCTTAATTAACCTAATTAGTTAATTATTAATCTATTAGTATTTAGTATATAACAGCTGAGAAATCTCTTGTAAGTGTCCTGAGACAGCGATTAAACGCACAGAGGTATCCACTGCAGGACGGATCACTTGCTTATAACTTGGATACATTTAATACAATAAACAACATTTAGATATTAGTGTCTGTGTCTTTGTGGTCAGATCAGCCATTAGCAGCACTCCCACACGTGACAGGAGATTCATGGCCCGTTAGGACCTCGTCCAACATTCAGAAATCACAATCTGTCCTTGATCTTAATCCAAATCTCGTCACCGCTAATGAACCACCTGACTCTTGCCGTCTGTAAAAGGACGTAACGCTACGGACATCATAATACTGAATAATCCCCCAATGGCGATCTCCACAGGGCCATAGATTATATACTATGTGAATACGTTATATTAACAATCCATTCTTACCCCTCCTGGGAGAGATGTAGGTCGGGCTGTAGTGCGGGCTGAACACGGGTCATGCTGGTAATTACTCTGGAACAGTAGTAATCGGCTTTAGATGAGCGGAGAAAAGCCTGGTTAATGAACAACACTAATGGCATTAATATAGATGACTAAACGCATATCAATGTCTCAAACAAACAGCGCTGGGTATTACTAGGTTTATGCTGAAAAAATAAATTACTTTGAGTTCCAGGCCCACTTATACCTTAATGTGATGGGCTCCCCCATGATGGAGGCTCCGGGATCTCATGTACGTTATGTACGTGGCCATCACTGTATCTCCCCCCATCACTGTCCAGTACAAGATCTTGGATCACAACACAAGTGTAAATTTCATCCCATACTTTTCTTTGTATTCCAAGTCACACACATCGTAATATAATTGAGCAGGGTCATCTCTCCTCCTGTCTTCACCACTTTTAACTCTGCTCTCCAGCTACCTTGCCCTCCTCCTCCTCCCCGTTCCCTCTTGCTCCCTCCTCTCCTCTCTGGGGGTTTCCCTGCCTTCCGTGCCCTCTTGGGCTCCGCCGTATGTGGGACCTTCCCCTCTCCCCTTCCCCCCGCCCCTCTAGCGCTGTGCTTTGAGCTCACGGAGTTACTGTGCGTTTTGTTTACTGTATCGTGCTGTCTCACCTTTGTATTGTAACTTTGTTTGTCCCTGTACGGCGCTACGGATACCTAGTGGCGCCCTATAAATAAAAATTAATAATAATAATAATGTACTGTTATATAAGACTCGGGTCTTCGAGTTGTTGCTGCCAGGCGCGGTGGGGAGAGGCTTGTGCCAGGATTCTCTTTGCAGCTTTGCATGCGTTGTCTAACTATCCATTCTTTGTGTTGGAGATAAATGTTTCTCCCCTCCTCCCGGCTTGTGTACTGTATCGTGCTGTCTCACCTTTGTATTGTAACTTTGTTTGTCCCTGTACGGCGCTACGGATACCTAGTGGCGCCCTATAAATAAAAAATAATAATAATAATATAAGTACATAAACGCATTATGCAGATATAAAATTGCACAAGGACGCCCCATCTCCGTCCCTTTATTTAATTTAAATCTCGCCCTGCAAAACAGCATCTTGTTTTTGCATGCGCCGTCCAGCCAGGCCCCTGAGCCGATTTAGGACAACAACAGGAGCGGTCACTTTTCACCGTAACTTAGATCTGTTTGTTAGTAACTGTGCGACCATCACATTCTACAATTACATTTGTTTTTGCCTTTCAGGCTCCTGCAAGAACGACGTTTGATGACCTAGAAACGTCCGAGATCTGGATGAATATAGATGTACAACGCAAGACATAGAACATTGTGATTTGCAGATTCCAACGGACGAAAACCACCCCAGAATCTGCCATTAGTCTATACCTCAATACACGTCAAGGACACCGTTCCTCTGTACGGTCACATATAAAGTCTACAATGTGATTTAAACATTTACTGTATATAGTGTACAATGCGTTTCATTTATAAGCTTATGTTTGCAGACAGTATGAGAGACCTGCGTTATGTACGACGCACGTTAACGCGTCAGGGAGATTTAGTGACCAGGTCTCTCCTACAAACATCACAAACACAAACACACGCACACACGTGTGCGGCTAGTTCACCGGGTGTGTCCGCTGGCTGCACATAATAATAAGAGACTGTTGTAGGTCAGTATACCGCTGAGCAGGCGGCTATGGTGCTGGCGTTATAGTCACCAAGTGCTCAGGTAGTAGACGTTAAACACCAGGTTTTCTGTTTCCTATTTAGTGAATGTGCCGACAATCATTGTTATACAGCGGGGGTCAGATGCCCTAGATTAAGTTGTTTAAATCCACTTTTTACTCCACGGCCCCCCATCCCCCATGCTGTGCTCCTGCGCAGTTAATCAGATGCAGCCTATGGTTTCAGAAGCCTTGGACAACAAGCTGTTTGTAACATTTTAATTTATTTGTAGGACATGCATTTTATTGTACATTTTGGGAGTAAGTACCAAGTGCGTCACTTGGATCTTTATTAGCCATTGGGCCTCAGACGTAAGGACGTTGTCCCAGCGCTGCTTGGAGAGACATTATCGCCGTCTCTCACATAAAGGTCACAGAACGGTTGCTACGTTCAGTGCCGTAGAACATATTACTGTATCCGCCTTTGCTCGTTAGTTGGGGACAAGACGTATTTGGAAGTCTGTGGTCAGCACCGATAGGCTGAATATGAGGGAAACTAATCATCTGGTTCTAATGAGATCTCTGACAAAGTTTGATTATTCTTTTATTTTACACAACATTAAACAAATTACATTTTATTCACTTAGTGAGAACACAGCAGACATTTAATGTTTTTAATCACACAATGAGACACTGTTTGGTGCCGCTTAGGATTACGCTGTAGAAAGATCAAACATTCAAGTAGTCAATATTTTTTCTCCACAATGTGAAGCCTTTTATTACATGGTACAATTCCTGTGATTTGTACAAGAACAATGTATTTTTTGATGGATTTGTTAACTAAGGATTTTGTTTTTTTGCATAATAAAAAAACTAATAACCTGATACAAGTGTCTGTTGTGTGACTGCTGTCTTACTATAACAAGAAGTCTGGTGGAACGTGGTCTACTACACGCTGCGGCACCCTGTCACACTCCAGGTATTGTGGGACTATAAGTCCCAGCAAGCTGAGCCAGCCAGTGAGGAGGGAGGGTGATTTAAAATAAACAATTTGGTTGGACGTCCTCAGTTTTTCACCTTCAGGAATCTGTAAATTACTGTATGCGTCTTCCAAGCAAATTTAATTGTTCTGGTTTCTTACAGAATTGATTCGCATCATATTTAAGGACTTTCTCAATTCAAAAACATTGGTGTAATGTGCCACAGGAAGCCGTGGACATGCTGAACTGTCCCGATTTTTTTTTGAGGGATAGCCCTGAGTTACTGTGGCCTAGGTAACAATGGGGCCAGGGTTAGCTAAGTGCATAGGAAATTTTGTGCAAACCCCACTCCTAGCGGCTGAAATGTCTTACAGGTGAAGCCGGAGGTGACCTAGACACCCGTGTGTGTCGCCAAGCTGGACAATGATCTGTCCAGCAGCAGGATCTGCTCTTGTGTACGATGGACCAAAGGAAGCTAATGTCCTATTGGTGGAGACCGTGCATTACGCAACTGTAACGGAACTCGGTAAACGCTGCGGCCGGTCACTCTCCCTCCCCCTCAGTGAGGTCATTCTCACGGGTAACCAGTGTTACCAATAGCTACGGAGCTTTCACCAATGTCTAAAAGCTCGTAAAACATTGTGATATTTTGAGAGACACGATGGGAGTACCACCTGCTTTAATAACTAGAAAAAAACTTTAACAACAAAATTGTGCAGACAGATGATATGAATGTACAGTAAACAATGTCTGGCTTGTTTTTAGGCACTTAGTTTTGTATACACATTTTAAGTAATAGTAAAATACTTCTCACTTATCTGCCGCAGGAACAGAAATTTCTACGTCTTTATGGACAATTCCCTTCCAAATAACACCCAGTCTGGTCCATTATATTCAGACACCAGGCCGGCCCTAAGTATCTGTGGCGCAACGCGATAATTGTCGCCACAACAAGAGAGGAACAATATCTATTAAACGTGGAATGTTCTAACGACACTTTGGCATAACGAACGTATAAAAGAGACTCACTCTTTTCAATAAACCTATATATAAAATATATATTCTGATATCAAACAACGGGAAACGTTTGGAGAAGCAGCGACATCCGTCTTATGCTGTTTATACATTTACTCTCTAATAATTGAAGTAAAAAAATCAAGGGGCGTATATATAATTACCCCCCACAATACCGATACAGTATTTTATACTGTAATTACAAATTAATAAATTACTCTGGAGAGATTGATCAGCTCGCAGTAATGGCGGAGCTGGTTCTAGTACACGGAAAGACGTACAAGGCAGGAGCGTCACAAAGAAGGGAAGATGGAGGGTAACCCAACACCTTCAGCCTTCTGTGCTCCTAAAGGGTTAAATAGTGCAAAGTTTGTTAGTTATATATTGCTTTTAACAATATTTTAGGGCCGGTTATGTATCCAGCAAACAGCAGGGTCTATATTACAGTAATGTCGGCATTAATTATTAATTGTTCCACAAACCGTGGGGGAAATTTCCTTTATCTGCTGTTTGTATATTTAAAATATGGTTACTCATAAATACCGTAATGGAAAAACATCACTTTTTTTGGCCACCAAAGTAGGACCTTAGCTCAGTCCCATAAACACCTGAAAATAACATTTGGTTCCAACATAAGGTGAGAATCTTAGAACGTAACACTGTAACACTCGGTCGCACACAACAATTCATCTGCGCGGTGAAGTCGGTTTTTCAGTTGCTGTGATGCGTACACTTTACATCCTTGTATTTTAAAGTCACAGATTATGGAATCTGAAGAAAATAAAGCCAGGACAACGGAGAGGATTTTTTTAAAGTAATGGTGATGATTCTGCCAAGTTTTTTTCCCAATATAAAATATACAAGCGCTGGGGTAATCTTTGGTACCTCGTTTGCCAGGAGCAGGCGCTTGTACGCGTTACAGAAGACGCCTGCCCGGTACGGTGCGTCTCATTCGCGGCGCTGTATCCGGTACGTCTATTGCGCTGAAGTGCTATTCTCGCTAGGGTTGTACGGCTTATCCGAGAGTCTGAAGAAGACCTGGCGCATGGTGTTGTAGCATCTTTCCGTCAGTCCGGAAACGTCTTCTTCCTTCAATCCCGTAATGTCTATTTTTGGAAGGACTTCTACTTTGATTGTTCCTGAAAGTGTAAGAAAATCAGAGACTCAATACAATGTGATCTGACAGATAAGATCTGGTACCTGCTTGAGAGAAGGACTGGTACCAATACGGCTAAGACGGGGACAGACTACGGTATTAGATGGGAATGGTCTGGAGCTTGTTATTTGGAAGCCTTTTCTGAGTGCGGGATCTCAAGGACCAGTGGCCCTATAATGATTAGACTGAGGAACGGGCAATATTCTTTTGGGGGAAGATTACAAGAGAGAGACTGGTATCATTACAGCTTGAACAGAAGACTTCCCGATACATCTCTATGGCAGGACGATGGGCATAGTGTGGGGCACAGCTTGGCCACTCTATGGCAGGAAGATTGGGATCGTGGGGGCACAGCTTGACGTCTCTTTGGCAGGACGATGGGCATAGTCGGTGGGCACAGCTTGGCCACTCTATGGCAGGAAGATTGGGATCGTGGGGGCACAGCTTGACGTCTCTATGGCAGGACGATGGGCATAGTGTGGGGCACAGCTTGGCCACTCTATGGCTGGAAGATTGGGATCGTGGGGGCACAGCTTGACGTCTCCATGGCTGGACGATGGGCATAGTGTGGGGGCACAGCTTGACGTCTCTATGGCAGGAAGATTGGGATTGTGGGAGCACAGCCAGACATCTCTATGGCAGGAAGATGGGCATAGTCGGTGGGCACAGCTTGGCCACTCTATGGCTGGAAGAATGGAATCGTGGGGGCACAGCTTGACATCTCTATGGCAGGAAGATGGGCATAGTGTGGGGCACAGCTTGGCCACTCTATGGCTGGAAGAATGGGATCGTGGGGGCACAGCTTGACGTCTCTATGGCAGGA